>NC_134410.1:53979193-54283082 GCF_038048845.1 Mixophyes fleayi
TAATACAGAACACAGAAAGGAAAAAGCTCAAACCTGGGTTTGATCACAATGCTAAAGACCTGAATAATATGCAAATATAGTGCTCAAATGTTCACAATGTGTAGTCAAATAAACACATAAAAAATAACAGTAGCTCACAGATCACCAGATGTAGTGATAATAACCAAATTTAATAACAGGTACACATAAGTAACAAAATCTTGGATAAAAACAAATATATAAAATGCAAACATGATAAGTGTGTTTATTTGAATACACATTGTGCACATTTGAGCACTATATTTGAGTATTATTCAGGTCTTTAATCAAACCCAGGTTTGAGCTTTTTCCAATCCAAAAAAATATGTTTTCAATATTTGTCGCTCTGTCGCTTTGATGCTATGTGGTGTAATTGGTTACTTTTTCAATACTAAATGACTATGTAAGATTTTGCAGCTTTAACCTGTGAGTTGTGGAAGATATTCCTCAACAAACAAACAAACAAGCAAAGAAACAAATAAACTTCTTCATATATGTGTATATATATATATATACATATATATATATATATATATATATATATATATAACCGAAAAAAGACATAGATCCTCTGCACTCTGTATGTACAGACTGGGGTGCATGAGGGGGTTGCCCACATTGTATAGACAATAAACAGGGGTGCTCCGCACTCTCCAAACGCATAATTAATGCTGTACTAACCCTGTTTTAATATAGAAAAGTGCTTTTCTTTACATTAATTAATTCCAACTTGTGTCAGCTGAGTCCCAGGTCTCCTACGGCTGTTAGTGCTTGGGAAAGACTTGCCTTTAAAAGCTGTCTGCAGGTAAGCCTTTAGCCCAGATAAAAAGCATTTGATCATGTTAAGACTGACCAGAAAGGGGAGACTTTGGCGTGAGTTGGTCAGCTTGACATATATTGCAATACGTGGAACTAACATTCCCTGTTTTAATATTGAGAAGTAGTTAGCACAGCATTAATTATGTGTCTGGTGTTTGGTGAGAGCAGAGTACTTCTGTTTCATTTATATATCTAAACACACACACACACACACACATATATATATATATATATATATATATATATATATATATATAGATAGATAGATAGATATATATATATATATATATATATATATATATATATATATATATATGAGAATGTTAAAATAGCGCTATATTTATCAGGACAGAAATGTGCAGACATAGTTACATGTACAGAGGTAGTGGGAGGATGCACTTGACAGTGGAATAAGTACGAGCTGCAATTTGGACGGGGTAAACCAGTCCCCTCAATAATAGAGTGCAAAAGTGGTCCAGCTGCGCTCAATACTTAATGAACAATTTAGAGCTAAACAAAATGGTGTATAAGCAACAAATGCAAAGGACAAACTAGAATTCGGTGTCTGCGGATGGGTCAGTATCTCGTCAGTACCAAAACAACCAACAGCATTTACATGCACTGGAGACAATGGCTAAGGCAAAGAAATAGAAAGGAAGGAACCGGAGATCAGACCGAACCATAAATAAAAACAGATCCAGATATTTCAAAACAAAAATAACACAAATAACTCAGCAGACAAATCCAAACAGATCGATGGCCAAATTAATCTCAATCAAAACGGCCACTTCAGACAACTCGGGTAGTGGTGTTGCGGGTGTGTAGCGGTGCCTGAGTGCACGGGTACTACACAGAAGTAAAAGCACAGTCTGTGGCTGTATCGAGTGGGCCAGTGGAGGCGTATGAAGCGCTATGCAGAGATCACTGTAGAGCTGTGGACAGCTCAGATATCCAGTGCTGCTCGCTTGTGTAATTACCTTATGCAGGGTGTAAGTAGGCTCAGTGGTGGGCGGAGTTGGAAAGCCGGTGTTGAGTGGCGTTGTGTGCCGCGCATGCGCGGCTCGAGGTAGGAATAAGAAAGGGAGAATCTACATAGTGAAGCACTGTATATGGGTTTATTCTGAAAACAGAAATACACTTACATCAAAGCAACTTGGTATATGGCACATAAACTGAGTAACTATTACAGGTTGCAGATTGCAGGAGATAATAGTAGTGTTATCTCCTGCAACACCGGCTTTCCAACTCCGCTTCCGACCTCCCGCCGAGCGCACAGCGCCTAGCCGTCCTGTATACTGACATCCACGGCTATCCGAGAAGATCTACCCTCGTGACATCACGGGCCATCACAGCCATCAAGCCGTTAGAGTGATCCATCACAACGCGGAGGTCAGCGGGAGCTTCCAGTCATCGCATGCCGCAGACCACCACCCACCTCTGAGCCTACTTACACCCTGCATAAGGTAATTACACAAGCGAGCAGCACTGGATATCTGAGCTGTCCACAGCTCTACAGTGATCTCTGCATAGCGCTTCATACGCCTCCACTGGACCACTCGATACAGCCACTGACTTCTTTTACTTCTGTGTAGTACCCGTGCACTCAGGCACCGCTACACACCCGCATCACCACTACCCGAGTTGTCTGAAGTGGCCGTTTTGATTGAGATTAATTTGGCCATCGATCTGTTTGGATTTGTCTGCTGAGTTATTTGTGTTATTTTTGTTTTGAAATGTCTGGCTCTGTTTTTATTTATGGTTCGGTCTGAACTCCGGTTCCTTCCTTTCTATTTCTTTGCCTTAGCCATTGTCTCCAGTGCGGTAAATGCTGTTGGTTGTTTTTGTACTGACGAGATACTGAGCCATCCGCAGACACCGAATTCTAGTTTGTCCTTTGCATTTGTTGCTTAGACATAGTTACATGAAAAGAATAGATATGAGGATTGCGCTCTACTCCTTTAAGTGGCAAGAGCAGCTATACTTAAAGGGGATATCTCTTCCCTGAATCGATTAAAATAGTAGTGAAGTTAGCGCTCAATTACCCTTTGTGAGATCTTGATTAATTGAAGGAGTACCAAACTAAGAGAGTGTTGTAATGTAATGGATCCTATAATATTATTGAGTTATCTAATAATGGATATAACTATAACATGTGGCAATATATCCAATAGAGTATCAAAAATATGGCTATAAAACTATGTCATAATACAGCATTTAATGTTAAAATAACAGACGTGTGTACCGGATACAGCATAACTTTCAAATAAAACAGTAAATGAATATCCACTTCATATAATGATAAAATAATCCAAACAGAAAAAACTGACTAAAAATGTCTAACATATATTGGGTCGCCTGGAGATGTATGAAAACATACATAAAAGTCTTTTGAATGAATCCGATATTATATGCAGACTCAAAAACAACCTTTTCAGACTTGAAGTCAGTCTCTAAATGAACAAGCACAAGACAAAATCGTGGAGCGTGATGATACTTAGAGTAGCGGGGATCCTGATTGCGATGTCCTGGCACTATTGAAGCAGTAGCGTCCAGACAAGGAAGGAGATGATATGGGTGGTGTGTGGCGTGCGTTCCACAGTGGGACGCACAATACTTGCTTCCGGTATGACGTCACTAGGTAGGTGTGTACCCACGCGTTTCATTCGCTGAGCGAATTTCCTCAGGGGATCGACGATCTTTGTTGTACTTGCATTGTAACATGGTTTGTCCAGAAGATTTACACCTTTTTTTTGCTTTGTTCTCCTTAATGACTTAGGCCCAATGGGCCTGAGTTATTAAGGCAAAAAAGGAGTAAATGTTTTCTGGGACAAACTATGTTACAATTTAAGGGGTGCAAATTAGTTTATTATTTTGCACATAGGTTAAATACTGGCTGTTTTTTCATCTAGCACACAAATATTTGCTAGCTTTATTATTACACTGAAATTTAAACTTGATCTAGGACATGTCCTACCCCAAGTATAAATCTGTCCCAACATTTTAAATTTACCTCCCCCTCCAATGCAACATGGTTTTGCCCAGGTGCAAATGTTACTCCTTTTTTATGCTTTGCTCTCCTTAATGACTCAGGCCCAATATGTTTTCCAAACTCTAAGTTTTCCTAGATGCATCCCTTTGGAATCAGATTTCTAAAGACTACCACTTCCCATTAAGGACATGAGAAGCAGACCTGGACTTGCATTTTTAAATCTCTGACATTTGCCAGATGGGCCACTGTGCCTGAATGTATTAATGGGCTGGTCTCTGCTACAAAACTTTTGCTAAAATGCACAGCTCAGTCTAAATCAGCCTATCAGTTATGGTTTTTAATAGAATATTTAGGAGCTGAAGCCATTACATGTTCTCTACTTGACCACCAATATTTTACTGTATAGACTGAGTCATGTGCTGCTCAGAGAATGATAAAGCTTCATTTATCTGTTTGTTTTTTTAATTGGACTTTAATACAAACATGGGCTGTCAACTCTCCTCAATAAAGCTCTTTTTAGTCCCAGTCTGGTCCTGATGAGGAGAGTTTTAGCTTTACCTAAAAAGCTAAGATTTCTAAGTTTATAATTCAACTTATTACTTTTATTTTAAATAAATTGGTCTTTATTATCTATACAACATCGTATATTATACTTTTGCCATAGCACATTATAATTTGACACAGAATACATTGATTAATAATTATATTATTATCATAATAAACAAACAGATCTTGAAAATATACAACATACACATATGTCTAACTTCATTGGATATTTGTTATGTTAAGACAATGTTTACCATGGCCATACCTCTGTTATAACTAAAAAAAGTATCTGCTATATATTACTATTATTATTATTATTATTATTATTATTATTATTATTATTATTATTATTATATAATATTTCTGTCAAACTTGCTGAGGAACATCCAGGCTAAAGTGTGTCAAGGTATTTTGTTACTTGTAGGTGGTCAAATTGTATAAGTGGTTAGATATTTTTCCAGTTTACAATGGGCCTGTTAGTGATTTTGGAAGATGATTGCTCACACACACATTTTGATTTCAATCAGATTATATTACCAGTTATCACACTCAAATTAGGCCCACACTTACTGCAGTATCAGACAAATTGCTAAGTATTGCTGATAATTTGAACATGTGTTATCACCTTAATAGGAAGCTGTTTAAGCCCATTGTCACACTTCAGAAATCCAGATATCTTTCAGGATTCTCAATTTTACATTTCAGAGCTACTTTAGCCAGGTTAACTCTTTCACAGTTAAGAAAACAAGTTAACTCCTATACTGTTAAACCATAACACTTCTGCCTGGTGAGAAATGTTTTGAATTACATTTCAAACAACATTTTAAACAACTATTAATTATCTGCTGGGGCTTGTATGGAAACATATTCCTTTACCATCAATTAATTTCACACAATTTGGCAAAGCAGAGCAGAGAGACATTGAGTTTTCAGATTTTGGAACATAAAACAGAGGTAGGAATTTGCCTGTTGTGCCTCCAGAATGAAATGCTTTATTTAGTGGTTTCAGTTTTTATATTTTATCATTTATTGGATGACATTATTAATATATAGTGGACAACATTTCCAAAAACTGTTGATTGCTAAAACATGTGTAGAAATAATTCTGTTGAAAGAGATGATCCTACTCACTATTTATAAAAAAAAACAGCTTCACATTTGTTACTTGCATCTAACAAAACCCCTTAATCTACCGCTTGGTCCTGACTGTCATTAATGTGTCTATTTAATAACCTAAAAAATGTACATTATGCAACAATTAAGTGCCAGGATCTAAGGCAGCAATGCAATTCACAATGTGAGAAATCATTTGTTCATAAATGTTTTACATGGTTTGCCAGGGAACACTTCAGGGGATTAAAGCAGCATCATATTTTAAGATGAAGAGGGCAGCCAATAAATAAATAAGAAAAGGAAAATGTGTTAGTTTATGAACTCATGCCCAATCATGTGCTTCACTCTTTGTCAGGGAATGTCCCAATATTTCATATCTCTGAATTGTGTCTTGGGCCATTTCCATAAATATAGCCATAAGCTATTTTGTGCATAGGATGGTCAACCCTTTTATCAGAAACATTCTATAATGTCATAATCCAATACAGTAGCTAAACAAAGTGATGTGATGACTGTACACACAATGTAGAATGAAAGGTAGTTGATGATGTAAAATCAATTGTCAGGTACAGTCTATGTAACATACTGTGTAAAACATATGAATAATAATAAACCAGATACAAATTACTGGGCACAGTATACATAAGAAACTGTGAAAGAACTTTTTTTGTCCACATATATGTGTCCCTTTTCAAGTCAGCCACTCCAATATAACTTAATCTGGTGTTCGTCTAGGATTGTATGGCCCATTGCTAGTTAGTATGCTTTTTAATATTAAGCTGCTTCTGTTTACATTGCACTTTTATGCTTATGCCTCAAATATCAATACAATTGTTTGTCTACTCTGAGGCTTTATGTGATTGTACAATATTTGCTGTGTTTCAAAAATGTGTGTTATGCAAATGTGATAATGTTAGGTCAAAACATTTCTATTTCCCCATTAGAAATTCCCAATCATTTATCTAAACTTTTTTTATTTTCTTCAATTATATTTTAAATCCGACCCTCCTTTACTGTAGCTATTGTTTAAATAGGAAAAGTATGCTGTCATTAGAGCTATCTTTATTTCAAATGTTATATTATAGATTATATTATAGATTTTATACCTTGTTGATTTAGCGATAGGCACTGCAGACTTGTGATTGAGTTTGTCAGAGCCTGAGAGACAGGTATTTCCTTATACAGCACAGATGTTAAATGTTTGTGTTTTTCTGTTTAGTAGCAAAGATAAATGTAAAAAAATCATCCTGCTAGTGTTTCTGAGGTGGGGATGGATTATGTAGACTTGTAGAGTAGTGACACTATTAAGTATTTTGTGGCAGGACTTGTAGAGATACTGACTGCTCTGTATAGTAAAACAATTTGCTCTAGTGAACTAGTTGACTGGGCTAGATTTGGGCAAAAGTTGTGTGCCTAGAGTTTGTATTTATGGACCTCTGGTCCTGTCTGTGTGCTTGAGTGGGAAAAATACTAGCAGATAACTTCACTGTTGTGTGATTAAAGAGCTTAGCAATGCCCCATAAATTAGGGATTGCATTTCAGCTTACCCGATATGCACTCCTTAATAATTTTGACATCTCAGAAATACCAAATTCTTCTTTTATCAATTTAGCCATGTGTGTTTACTCAAAGCTGATTCTAGCTCACTGTACTCAGGAAATATTTTGATCCACAGTTCGTTCAGAGCGCTTTTACTGGAGATACCAACTTTGCAGAGAGCATATTTGTATTTGCAGAAGCACAACATCCTGTGCAATAGGTGAAGAATGGCTTTAGCACTCATAATTGCTCTTGTTCTAAATGACCTGCACTCTGTAGCTTCCTGCCAAGTCATTTAACAGCCCAGCACTAGGACTTGTTAAGAAGAATAGTAGGTTCCCTCATTTAAGACAGACACCTTCAAAAAGGCTCTGTTCTAACAAGCTACATTCTCAAATATATAATATTTGTTTAGTAGTAACATCAATTTTGTTTGTAATAGTCAAAAGTAAAATTTTCATTTATGCTTATATATTTATATATACACAGTTATTATTTTATATTATTTTTAACATTTTGCTCACTGGCTATACTGAGTGATCATTTAGAATATCATGATGGGAAGCCTCTTTTGAGTTAAAAAGTATATATTTAAAAGCCATAGTTTTTGAATTGTGAAAAATATCAAGTATATTGAATTTGATATGTTTAATTAAGCCAGTTCACAGACAAATGAACTTGATGAGTGGCAGGTCAGTGTGGTGTAGTCCATGAGGAACAACAGTAATTAGAACAAACCAGCGGACAACCTATTAATATTCCTTCAAGGTCAAGCCACGGAACTAATTTGGAAAAGCACTAAAACCCATTATTAAACTATCAATCAAACGGAATGCTGAAAAAGAATCAATAGGCATACCCTACATAGTATAAACAAATAATAATAAATTGTAATAGTCCCACCTCACCACAGAGTCCATTTAGTTTCAACAATGTTTTGTTGCAAGCTATTATTTATAAGAATAGCAGGACATAAAACAATGTCTTGTGTCTGCTTTTTCTAAATCTAACTTGATAAAACAAAGTCACTGAAAGGATTCATTAGCTGGGTACTGATTGTTAGTAACAGAAACACTTGCTTATTGACTTGTCTGTGTAATACGTGTTATTAATCAACATCATTTTCCTGGTCATTAAGTAGGAGTTGCTCTAGTTTAAAAATATCTTTTTAAATGATGAAGACAGACACACAACTCCACATAGATTTTAAAACCTCTTTCTTTGAACACTCTATTACTCATACATCAGAATTGTAACTGTAAAAATAATAAAGTTACTATAGTGATTTAGTCAATACCTTTCAATGCAGGTGCTAAGTAAATAAATAATTATTGTTCCATCCAGGTACGGAACACCCCATTAACTCTTGAACCCTTGTGCAGTGCAAAAATGTGATTTTATTTTTCACGCAAGATTATTGAAGTGAGATAAAGAGGTGGAGAGAACACGTTTTAGGGGAGTCCTTTGCTTTGAAAAGTCATTTCCACTCAGCAATAGAGCTGGCAGAGAGCAGATCATGTTCCTAAATTTATAATGAGATGCAATTTGCACTATCCTTTTGCATTTTTGCATAGGAGTGTATTTCTTTATTCATATCAAGCAATATAATAACAAAATAATGAAATACACAGAAATAACACTTGTTATAAAGGCAACACTGATGTGCAATCACATTCCTGATTCATTTGGCTAAGTAAATGAGAGTAAACCAAGAGGTGTTTTAGGAGAAATATTAAAGTGTGTCCTTTAATGGAAGGGATGGCTCTAAAGTGGAAAGCGATTGGAGTTTGATGATATTTACAATATCAAGTGTGACAGGTTATCATGCAGTTTACAGACACTTAATGATCAAGGAGAGTGTTGCTGGATCATAGGAACTGTTGCAGAATATGGTTTAAACATAACTTCTAATGAACACTATGCAAATACCTCTAAAACTATGAAACAGTTTATATCAAGATATCCTGCAAGCCTATAGCCAGAAAGTGTGGAGATATTGCTTTCCACAGAAGAGATCAGTAGGAAGGAATTCATTCAGCGGTAAATCCACAGTTACATTAAAGTGTTCCAAAGTGAACGTCCATATGCTGTTTCACACCAACTGTGAGTTTTCAAGTTGTACGGGTTACTGTGAAGTCTGATGCTCTCGATCGTTGTCCTATTTTTAGAAATATCACCCACAATTGTGCACCCAAAAAATCAAGTAGTCAAAGCCCCTAAACCCTCCCAGATTTAACCCACCCGCATACAAGTTACAAACATAGTTTTAGTATACAAAGAAGAAAAATTATGATTTTTCATTCCATACATCTTGCAAAATTAACAGATATATTTGTAGAACGCAATGTGCTAAATATGACATTAATAACCATTACATATACTTATTATTTATTATCTAATTATTTAAGTTATTTATCTATTATTTCATTTCTTTTTAAAACTAAAAAAATATACAAATCTTAAAATAAAATCGTAGTCTCAAGGAACCTAATGCATCCAATTTCATAAACTATCTAGCCTCTTCTTGCAATAAAACATGGCATCTATTTCTACTCCATTGTGATTTGAACCATCTGTAAGTCCATGAATCTAACAATCGAATCATTTTTATTATGGCCCTGGACCTGGCCTAATAATATTGCCCAATAAAAAAAACTCTTAAAAGCTGTGATTTATGAGAGGGGAAACTCACACTGTGTGGTCTGTGATCTGTTACAGAGTGATCCTCATAAAATTGACTGGTTCATTTGTTGCCTAACAAACCATCATATTTAGCTAAAACTTTTAAGAGAAATACATGATAGTTTTGTCTAACTCTATCAATAACATTATATAGTATTTAGAAATAAAAACTAGGATAATCACTTTTATCTATATATATATATTTTTATGAAAGGAGGGTGATCCCACAAGTATACAGTACCATATTATAGTGGCCATAAAAATGAAATGAGTATACATGTAACAATGTTATCAACCTAAATTAGACAGAATGGCCCTTAATCTGGAGCTGTTCAGCACAGAAAGGGAAAAGTTTTATAATTCCTTTAGGCAGTGTCACAAATCGTGTTACTAATATACTAAACCAATATATAGTAAGACATTATTCTCACAAAGAATTAAATCTATTTGAAGGTCATTGGTTGTTATGACATTTATTTAAGTAATCCAAATTAACGACTAGTTTTATAGGGATTCAGCTTTACAGGGCCTGAGACTACTGATAACTTCAATTGTTACTTATTATGTTTATGCTTTGTACCTGTACATTAAGGTTTCCCTTTGTGCATGATTATCCATAACAGTTATTTTACTCATATATTAGTGGCCTGGGCAATCTGGCCAAGATAGAAGTATAAATATAAGTAGCGTGACTAACTGCAAAATAAATATGTTTTTTTGATTGACTGTAAGCTTCGGTTTTATGTTTTAAACCTATCATTTTTTTTTACTTGTCGTCAAAGCTATTACTACTAATACACCAATACTAACAGTTTTTTTTTTACACATTCTATTTTTTTAATGCAGCACATGGACACCAAAATTGTGTTTTTTCTAAAATCGTTTTCTCATTCAAACCTAAGGAACACTTATGATATTCGTCATACAGAGTAAAGTATAAGTGTAAAAGAACATATACAATAGTTGCAGAGAGTAATATTGCATTTTATAATATCATTGACTTTGTGGGTTTTTTTTATAAAAGAAAAAATATGAAAATTACCTTTTTAGCTGTCAGTTTTCAAGGAAAAGGAAACCAAACAAACATTGTACCGTCACATTTGTGCACATAGCATCAAGTTACTCAATGAGACCTTATATGTTTTTTTTTCCATTTCTAGACTCTACAGGGCATTCAACTAGACATTTTACAATGACTTCTTAATCTAGCCAACACTCCTGAAAGAATCCTGAAAGCCATTCCTAATAAAAAGATTAAAAAAATGTAATC
This sequence comes from Mixophyes fleayi, assembly GCF_038048845.1. Taxonomy (NCBI): domain Eukaryota; kingdom Metazoa; phylum Chordata; class Amphibia; order Anura; family Limnodynastidae; genus Mixophyes; species Mixophyes fleayi. The sequence goes on from NC_134410.1 coordinate 53,990,170, forward strand.
CATGGAGGGTCTTTAAAACTCCCCTCAAGTAGCAGCACTGCAGCACAGTGCTTGTCATTGCTCCCTTGCAACTCTGGGGTCATGGGTTTGATTTCTATCAGTTCCTTATCTGTGTGGAGTTTATATGTCCTCACCATATCTGCATGTGTTTCCTCCAAGGGTTCCTGTTTCTTCTTACACTCTAAAGACATAGTGTTAGGGTAATTGGCTTCTGACAAATATAGATTTTAAGCACCACTGGGTACAAGGACTGATGTGAACAAAGGTGGTGAGAGGGAGGGGGGCAGTACAAAGTATAGGAGCCCGGGCCTGCACTTGAGACCGCCTTATGTGCATTTTTTTATGGCCGGGGTGAGGAGCTACTCGCTGCTCCTGATCCCCAGACAGGAAGTGAGATCACACTGACAGAAACATCCTGGCTGCTGCCTGTCTCACTGCATGCAGTGCAGGCCAAGGAGCTTTGTGTATGGTGCGATGAAGTAACCCTTATCTTGCAAGACTAAGGGCTAGATTTACTAAGATGCGGGTTTGAAAAAGTAGGGATGTTGCCTATAGCAACCAATCAGATTCTAGCTTTCATTTATTTAATACTTCCTACAAAATGACAGCTTGAATCTGATTGGTTGCTATAGGCAACATCCCCACTTTTTCAAACCCGCAGCTTAGTAAATCTAGCCCTAAGAGATTTCCAGCTCACTCTACAAGAAACATACAATATGATGGATATCAGCAGCACCTGCACAGGTAGCTAAAGACAGTGGGCTGGAGGTAAAAATGTGGCTGAGGGATAGCATGATGTGGCTATGGTGTGGCATGGTGTGTCTGGGGAGGACATGATGTGGTGGGGGGCATAACGTGGCTGGGGAGGGCATGATACGGCTGGGGACGTCATGATACAGCTGAGGTGTGTATGCTGTGGCTGGGGAGTGACATTTTTTGACTATTTTATATTTATATTTAAGATGTTATTTGAGTCTTGCTCGCTGCATTTAAGCTGTGTATTTAAGGTTTGTTTTTTTGTTTTCTTTTTTACATTTTGTGTCTCCTGAACAAGTCCTCTGTAAGTAATTATTAAAAATGTATTTTCTTAATTTTTACTTTATTTAGTAAATTCCTTTTTTACTGTATATGGTTTATTGCTGCAACCACTAATAGTGATGTAGAGTACTGAATGTTGAAAATGTCACCACTATTTACTCTCTAAGGGCTAGATTTACTAAGCTGGGGGTTTGAAAAAGTGGGGATGTTGCCTATAGCAACCAATCAGATTCTAGCTTTCTTTTATTTAGTACCTTCTACAAAATGACAGCTAGAATCTGATTGGTTGCTACAGGCAACATCCCCATTTTTTCAAACCCGCAGCTTAGTAAGCTTTACTGAGTTTAGTGTAATAACAAAATATATAACATTTTACATTTATTTTACTACAATAAATTTGCAACCAATTACATAAAATTATGACACATCATACTTTTTTGGGAACTACTATAAGTGGCAATTGAAAGCAATGGAAGCATGGCAAAAAATAATATGTAGAGCTTAAGAAACTCCAACTTCAGTTAGACACATTTCATGTACTTGCAGTGCATCTGGTTCACCAAAAATAACAATTTTCTAATTTATAACTATACCTAACCAAATTTTAATATTTTTTATCAAAACATATTTGGCTTTCATTTAGCAGCATACCTATATATTTTTTTTATTTTAAGTGCAATATTTAGAGATAAATACATAAAACAATGAAAAATATGTTAACGTTTCATCTAAGGATATTTTCACCTAAATAGTACAATCACAGTTCTTTAAGTTGAAAACTTAATGTCTATTGTGTTCAACCTGTCTTATTCTCAAAACTCCCAGTTGATACAGAGGAAGACTTAAAAAACTTAAACTATAGTATAATTTGCCTTAAGAAGGAAAATCCTCTTAAAGCAACTCAAATATTTCCCTGGATCAACATACTATTAAATGTGTTGCTAATGCCAGTATCCTTGGGTGTAACTGGCACTCACTCGGCCCATGGGCCCATAGCAAAGATTTTGTGAGTGTGTGTTTTGTGGGCTGATGCATATGCTTATCACTCCAGAGGCCCCACCCCCCATCTCTGCTCTTCTGGGGCTTTCATTTCCAAACAGTGCTCAAAAGTGTATGTGTCCTTGCCCCCACACATACTCAGAAGAGCAGAGCAGAGACCTGAGAGCAGATCTTTTCTGTGACCTCCTCACTACCAGGCACCATTGCAGCCACATGAGCCACAATGGTATTTACTCCCCATCCAGTAACCCTGTAAGCTGTTTTTTTAAATAGGAAGATGTCAAATCATTTCATGAATCTATCTACAATGTCTGCTAATACCAAATCTTGTGGCAACATATGCTACAGTTTCATTGCTTATATTATTTCATTTTTCACAAATACCTAATATTAAGATATTTTGACTTGAACACTTTACAATGGACAAAACTGCCAATAAGTTACATACCTCAAATTGCATTGGTATGTCTAGATTTCCATCAAAGTCCAAGGGTTTGTGAGGAGTGATGGGGCATTTCATTTAGCAAAAGGGAAGAGTAGTCTGGAACTAGAACATTCCCTGCTAAGTGTTGACTGAGCCTAGTTTTGCTAACAGAAGATTTCATATTGAAGAGTGGAGAGAAGTGGAGAGTACATGTTTTTAGAAGCTTTCCTAGCTTTGCAGAAAGGCACACAGCCATCTTGGGGAGGCAAATAGTGATTCAACAATTTGGACCAGCAAGTCAAATCAACTACCTGATTTGCAGGTAGAAACAGATTTTTGAAAATTCACATGATTCACATAATTGCTAAATGCACTGAGTATTCATGAACATAAGCCAAATGTGCTTTATAAAAATGAATTTTGTAACATTGTTTTAGACCAAGTCTTCCGTCAGCCAAAACATTTGGCATGGTGTCACAACATTAGGAGAAAAATGAAAGGGAAAACAAAATAACAATATACTGTGTGTATGCACATATATGTATGTATGGATATATATTCACACACACACACAGACACAGTTATGGCCAAAAGTTTTGAGAATGACACAAGTATTGGTTTTCACAAAGTTTCCTGCTTCAGTGTTTTTAGACCTTTTTGTCAGATGTTGCTATGGTATACTGATGTGTCATATGTGTCATATGTGTCATAAGTGTCAAAGGCTTTTATTGACAATTACATTGAGTTTATGCAAAGAGTCAATATATGCAGTGTTGACCCTTCTTTTTGGAAAACCTCTGCAATTCACCCTGGCATGCTGTCAATCAACTTTTGGGCCACATACTGACTGATGGCTGCCCATTCTTTGCCTAATTAATGCTAAGAGTTGTTAGAATTTGTGGGTTTTTGTTTGTCCACCCGCCTCTTGAGGATTGACCTCAAGTTCTCAAAGGGATTAAGGTCTGGGGGAGGTTTCCTAGTCATGGACACAAAATTTTTATGTTTTTGATCCCCGAGCCACTTAGTTATTACTTTTGCCTTATGGTGCCATCATGCTGGAAAATGGCATTGTTCGTCACCAAACTGTTCTAAGAGAGTTGAGAGAAGTTGCTCTTGGAGGATGTTTTGGGCTCATTATTTATTCATGGCTATGTTCTTAGGAAAAATTGTGAGTAAGCCAACTTCCTTGGCTGAGAAGCAACCCCACACATGAATGGTCTCAGGATGCTTTACTGTTGGCATAATGATAGCTCTCACCTTTCCTTCTCCAGGCAAGCATTCTTCCAGATGCCCCAAACAATCTGAAGGGGAATTCATCTGAGAAAATGACTTTACCCCAGTCCTAAGCAGTCCAATCCCTTTACCTTTTGCAGAATATCAGTCTGTCCCTAATGTTTTTCCTGGAGAGAAGTGGCTTCTTTACTGGCCTTCTTGACTCCAGGCCAACCTCCAAAAGTCTTCACCTCACTGTGCGTGCAGATGCACTCACACCTGCATGCTGCCATTCCTGAGCAAGCTCTGCATTGGGACTTTTTATTTTACCTGTAGTCAGATATGGACTAGGTTGAAAGGCCTGAAGATTGTAATGTAAATTAACCCTTTTGCTGGACTGAGGTAATATTAGCAAGGGATTAGTGCAGGGACAGTTAGGGCGCAGAGACTGAATTACATGTATGAGAAACTGTGCAGACTACCTAACTATCCTCTCAGTCACATATAAGAGAAATTCACAGATATGTGGTGCGAGGAGCCTACAATATTGAAGTGACTATAATGTCATGTCTATGGGACAGATGATGAAATCCAAAGTGTAAACACATGTCTATTTATGCTGCTGAACTTATTTCATGTTAATTTTTTGATATTAGTTATACTTGCCAGATGATTGTGGTTTAAAGAGAGGTACTTCTTAGTAGTAAATTAACAGAAAAAAGACAATATATTATGTATGGTAGTATAGGTATTAATAGCACTATATATTGATTATATACAATTGATTGTTTAATTAACAGTTCACATTTTTTTATTTCAAATATTGAAAATCCCTTTAGAAGCTTATACCACACTAATAAATGTGCCAGTGTGGCTTCTAAAGATAATTCCTGTGTGATATTATTCATAAGTGTGTGCCTTTGGTCCTAGTGAAGGGGGAACGGAGGGTTCCTTTGTCTCCCACTGGTGTTGCTACACTCAGGATACTACCCAAAGAAGACCCTTTGGCAGTGCGCCACCTGGGATACAAGGTACTGAATTAATTTGCAGACCGCACACACAAATTGATATATACACCCACAATAGGAAAAAGGGGGTGTTAAATATATATATATATATATATATATATATATATATATATATATATATATATATGTATACACACACACACACACACACACACACACAGTTATTGTCCAAGTGAAGTATGGAAACATATGCTAGCTGTAGCAGGACTCATTTCAGTTTAAAGGCAGGACCACATTTTTCATGCACACTAGTCATATATGATCATGACTAGCAATCATACCGTGCATATTGGATGGATGCTCCTTTATATAGTTATGTTTCAATATTAACTAACTGCATATTACAAAGCATTAAATAAATCTACTGAATTTCAGATTTCTATTCAATATATTTAGCAGTAAATTTTCAACATCTTATGTACATTATAATTATGAGCATATAATGTTACTCTTTAGTAAAACTTTGGTTGCTTTGTGCGGTGAACTGAAAGTGGCAACAGTGGAATAAGAACTGGACATTGGACCCTAACATATATTTCTCGGTTAGGGGACAAGTATTTTAAACTGACATTCTTTGCTACAATTAATTGCTTCCAAAAATCAGCCAGGAGATTTACATATGAGCTTAAATATGTGCTTAAATTGTTGACCACTATGAAATAGCAGACACCCCATTAGATGCTGAAGTCAATGCACAACACCTGTCATAGCAGATTAAGGGGTATATTTACTAAACGGCGGGTTTGGAGAAGTGGAGATGTTGCCTGTAGCAACCAATCAGATTCTAGTTATCATTTATTTAGTACATTCTACAAAATGACAGCTAGAATCTGATTGGTTGCTATAGGCAACATCTCCACTTTTCCAAACCCGCAGTTTAGTAAATCTAGCCCTAAATGTTTAATGTAGGAGGAAGTCTTTCAGTGCTGAAATTCCAAAACTTTTCCCTTGTCCATCAATGCTGAGCAGAAATAATGAAATCAGTGAGTTCTTTGGGATTGGAACCCATAAATTGATTATTAGGGACTGGGTACTTCAACAAATCAACATAACAAGAAAACAATTATTTAGAAAGAATCAACTTAGGCTCTTATTTATTATGGTTTATTTGCATAGTCCCACAATATTAAACACTGCTTTCCAGAAAATATTAAAATCCCTACCTGACCTATTGGTGCATACCATCTAAATTCCCTACCACACAAACATACACACTGGCTAGGGTATCTTTCTGTCAGAATCCAATTACCTACCAGTATGATGTTGGAGTGCGGGAGGAAGCCCACACAAATGCAGGGACAAGCTTAACATAGATATTGCCCTGGCCCCGATTAGTAACCACTGTACCATCATGCTGTTTGCTTTTCTTTATCATAGAGAGCTCTACTATATGTAGAACATTTAAAGAATAATCCCATACTTACCATGTCTCTTAGTGTCTTAATTTTGTAAAGTTATCAATCATCTCATAACTATATTTATGGTATATTTTAATCCCATTCCTGGAAATGCCTCCTTTAAAAACATGAGCTATCCTTCCAGGAACACAATGACATTTGTGACAATCAATATTTGTAATGCAAGCATATAATTCCCAAAGGTAGTGAACACTTTCCTATGCTTGCTTTAGTTTCACACAAACTGACATGACACATTGGTGGTCATATACAAAATGCAATGTGTTTGCATTGATCTCTCACTAAAATAATAATGTGTAGCTTTTCTTAGCTATTAAAACTATTTATGGTCACATAACCAATATTTTTTCTTTTTTTCAGGTACAAAACGTTTTTCTAATTTCTTATGGATGTTTCAAATATTTATTTTCTTGATTGTTACATAAAGAAAAAATATTTTTTAGGAATCTATTTACAAAACTATAGGAGACAGAAAATCTTTCAGTTGGTCTACCCCATAATGTATATTGTTTTTTTGTAGCTAAGACTTCTGCCTAATGCATTACACTGTACTAGTTAAAAGCCCATCAAAATCACAGAAAAAAATTAAGAGTAAGATCATGCTGGACCCTTTTTGGTAATGGTTAAATGGTAAATTAGACTGTTAATTCGGAAACAATAGGGACTGTAGCCAGGTTCGGTGCAATATTAGATGCAAATGCTAAAGCACTAATAATCGATCATATGTTGTCAAATATTTTTTTTTAATGTTTATGATGTTCTTCCAATAAGTGCTCATTAACAGGGGGCAGACCTTATTGCACCCAATTTGACTTTACCCTTGCAGCAGCATTGATTGAATAGTTTGTCAGATAACTCAGCCACAAAATGTTTAGCATGGCAAAATTCACAAATACCCATATACTGTTTATGGGTCCACAGTTATGAGCAGTAATATTTGTTTCCTCAAAACTACCAACATCAAGAATGGCGTGGCATCTTGTTCGCTGACTTTGTGGGCGTTGACATGATATTATCTCTGTCCTGTTCGCTCTTCGATTGTTTTCTCTGTGATGAGCAATTTTCTGAGGAGTCATCATCATCATCATCATCATTTATTTATATAGCGCCACTAATTCCGCAGCGCTGTACAGAGAACTCATTCACATCAGTCCCTGCCCCATTGGAGCTTACAGTCTAAATTCCCTACTATAGACACACACTCACACACAGAGACAGACAGACAGAGAGGGAGAGACTAGGGTCAATTTTTTTGATTGCAGCCAATTACCCTACCAGTATGTTTTTGGAGTGTGGGAGGAAACCGGAGCACCCGGAGGAAACCCACGCAAACACAGGGAGAACATACAAACTCCACACAGATAAGGCCATGGTCGGGAATCGAACTCATGACCCCAGTGCTGTGAGGCAGACGTGCTAACCACTAGGCCACTGTGCTGTGAGTCATATTTGCATGGCGATGATGATAACGTTTACGTTCTCTTTGGTCATCAGTCATAGCTTGTCGTCAGGCTTTATTCCACTCCGCCCTTAGTGTTTATCTGCTGCTTCTTGCTGTGCAGTTACTCCCACAGCAGACATTGCCTTTTAGGGGGCATCACAGTTAAAATTTGTTGCTTAAATTAATTAGTATATTCCTTCAAGTACTCAAGAGTCATTTGCAACCATTTTATCAAATTAGTTTGTGTGTTTTGTGTGTGTATTTATAAAGGTTAGCAGCAGCGGTAGCCTTTTATATGTATATATAGATGCATAACCCATAAACAAAAAAATGAAAGAGTATATATGTCATACATGACTTAAGATGACACATGGATGAAATATTCACTGCTGAGAATATAGTCATGTTGGGTAAAATTGCTTGTTTTCCACACAGCTATTGAGATTACAGCTTTTGCAGTTTATAATACTGTATAATAGCATCATCATTGAATCAATTTATCATATTTCTTTCTTATATGTTAATTCAGAGTTTTTGGCATGTACTGATAATATATAACATGGGGTCTGGGAGTATAAAGCCATGAAGATAATTTAAAAATGGGATTCTAATTCAAAGTTTCATGTAAATTCTAAAAACATGTAGTAATTTTTGGATAATTAAAATAAATGAAAAAATAATTCATGAAGTAAACATGAACAAACCGTTAATAAAATATGACAATTATTCTTAAATTACCCCTAAGACACTGATCACTGGATGAACACATAGGCCCAACCTATATGATCCATGCAGATGAAGATTTTGAGGAAGAAATAAAGTAAGAGCCCTACAACAAGTTCAAACCAATACTAATTGGTTGTTATATAAAATTCAATTATCGTTATCTGATTGGATAGTAATCATAATATGCCTATATTATAATATATCTTAAAACCAAGGCAACCATTCTTTTTGTCAGCATACATTATCATCTTCACTAACTGAAACATCACCATCTATGTCTCTCCCCATTTAACTCTGTATCTCTTTCTCCTTCCTACTTCTTTTCCATATTCCTGTCTATCCCTCTGAAGAAGCGTAAATATAATCCATCATTATATTTCCCATTTTCCATCAGTAGCAGCCATTATCAAAATGAACTAATTGTCCTGCACATAGCTCTCCTCCCCATCTTAACTAGAGAAACAGGTTTTGGCCTTTGAAGCAGTCTACATTTACATATCAAATGTTGTGAGCCAGCTCCTGTTGCACAGATCTCTCTTCCCCTTAGAAATCTGTTAAAACCACAGATACACAAGGCCACCTCTCTTCTTACACACAGACACATCTACATAAAGACTCCATGGACAAGCAAGTACTTATGGATGATATAGGAGCTGCAGTGTAAGTCAACATGGAGGAATTGTTTGCGTGGTACCTGGGCCAGGTTATATAATTTCATGAAGTTTGGTCAGTATATATAGAGTTTGAAAGGAATTGTCTTTGGTATGCAGATTACATGGAGATGGCAAGAAAGTGAGTTGCAATGGACGTTAGCAAAATGAGTGATATTAGTTTAAGTGATTGGAAATTGTTACATGGGATAAATTCAGTAAAGTGCATAGCCTCCCCCTGCTATTAGACATGTGTGTTGACAGAAAAGGCTTGTATACGTTTGCAGAAATTAGACTGAATAACACAATTCAATCAGCAGATACATGCCCAAATGAATAAGAACCAGGGTCTCATGTTAAGTTAAATGCAAATTGCGCTCTTGGTGTATAATACATTTTTTTAATTCTGGGCAGGTGCGCAAAGGACTAGTTCATAAATTAGTTGTTTGTGCGCACGCTCAGCTGTAAACAAGCGTATATTACACCAAGAACACAATTTACATTAACATGAGACCCTGTGTCTGCAACAACAAAATCTCAGTAAATGGTATCGGATATATATTTAATATTATATACTAATTAACAAATGGTTTCAAACCAAAGTTCTTTAAGTTTGCAGCAAAGTGTATTTTGTGGTCGAAGAAATTTGAACACAGCAGTAGACTAATGTGCCTTTTCATACATTGGCTTTGTTTCAGAGCTGTAGAGCACTTAAATATAAATATTATGAAATGCAGAAATATTATGCAATTTAAAAAGTATCTGAAGCGTGAAATCCCTGCGTTATATGAGGTCAGGCATACTGAATATACTGTTCTGTGCCATGGAAAGCAGCCCATATTAAAATGCTTATAAACCTGATTAGCAATAATTTGTCAGCTAGTTCTATGTTACTTAAGAACACAATTGAATGGTACAAAAGTTTTGTTATGATACAGACAGATCTAAACTCCTGAAACACAATAAAAGCTGTGTTCCCTTGATTCTCTTCAGAAATAAAGAAAATGTCATGGTCAACACCATAACCAACAATGTTTATAATTCATGTTCACACAAATTCATCTTTATTGTGTATCTCGCGCTTATATATATATATATATATATATATATATATATATATATATGTTAAAGGACCTGTATTTATGCCATAATTGCGCACACTATCTTACATTACCATACACATTTACATTTCTCTCTTATGACACGTCTACTTCAGTCCTTTAAAACTAATTTTCTTTATCACACAGATTTCTATATATAATATCTCCTGATGGCATTCTGTGTGTAGGTACAATACCGTATTCATTTCTTGCTAATTATGCATGAGTGTGTATGTGCATGTGACTGTGTGTATGTATCTCAAACCATAATGAAGCTTCTTCTTACAATGCAAAGTCACCATCCAAAATGGCTGACTTACAATGCTTTGTTACAAACACATGTTGGCTCAACGGCCTCACTTACAATGTAAAGTCAGCAACAGGCCCTTAACTCATTAAAACCAATATTAGCCAGTCCACCACAAATAGATCTCTATTTAGCAGTTATCACAATATATCCACTAATATTTCTTGTCTAACAGGAGAGGAGAAATCTAAAAACTTCCCAGCAACATCCAAAGAAGTATTTCCATCTTATCACACATCTGTTTAACTAGTAGCCATTACACACATAGGGGGGAGGGGATGAGAGCACACACCAGTCAGACAAGCTACCACATACAGTCAATATTAAAATCAACAAACAGAACTTCAATATATATTTAGTGTTACACAATACAGTATGAATCTTTTTCTAGTAGATATTCACAGAGAAGACAAACTATTGCTACATCAAATACAATACCATTCAAGTATGAGGTCTATTGTATTGGTACAATCAAACTCCTAAGGTGTTACTAATTTCAAACCCTTAAACTGCATCACTTCTTAAGCACACTAACAATTACTACAATAACAACATCTAATTCTATGACTATCCTGTGCACTTTCTATGCTTGCAGTTTTACCCTAAACAAAACACTTTTTAAAAGCTACACCACATGGTCTGTGACTCTATAACAAAGCTTACAATACAGCTTATTGTAGCGTCTACAATCTATAGCTTAGTCATTTAAAGCAATAACAATACACAGTGTACATTTTACTCATATTTAAGGCTATTTCCTCATATTCAAAACATTACCAGCGCCCCAAAGGGCACAGGAAGCAAAATCCTTGTGTCTGTCTGTTTCCAAATTGGGGGAGGAGACCTGTATGGCTGTGTATGTCCAAGTCCAGTTTTCAAGAGACTTTAGTCTTCACAAAGGTTAATTACAAAACTTTGTTGGGAAGGGCTGATGTACTTGATTGGAGGCCAATTGTTTTGATATGTAAATGTACCTAACCTCACAATTCTCTACAGACAAAAGCTATGTACCTTGGCATAGTGGGGGAGGAGAGACGACAGTTATTTAAGGAAGGAAAATGGTATATATATAATAATCAATTATATATATCTTCTTCAGTCCCCCTGTTTGTCAGTGTCTGCAATTACAGTTAACTGACAAAATCCATTCATTTTCCATCTTAACATAATATGTTTCAGAATGTGTGAGCATATGTTTGTGATGAAGCATTCAGTTTGTAATAAACAGGACAGTGCAATTTTTAGTAAAAAATATCAAGTAACAGAGAATCGGCGCTACAGGGCCTCAGGTGTCGGTATGTTTGATGAAAAAAACTGTTTCTTATTTACTGACAGCAGGCAAAAAAATCAACACATGTCAAGGCACACCCCTTTAAATAATACCTCAACAATTAAATCTAATTTTTGGACAGTTTCTTCTTGGTGTGATGTCTTTGTGATATCATCCTGTTCACAAAGTACATGGGAGTCTTATAAATCATCTTTAGGGCATCTGTGTCAGGTCTCAAATGTGTCCAGGTCCTGCAGTCTTAGGGTCCATTGTCACACACCGGTCCCATAAACAGGTACCGGCGCTGTTTCCTTTCTCATGTAAGCGGTGATTAGACCTGCTGCTTTGTTCTGAGACATCATTCCTGCACATGTGATCCTTGTTACCTTGTTTGGACCTCCTACCTGTTCTCATTGGTTCCTGTATTTTGGAGCACTATTTAAACTTCCCATGTTCCTCAGTTCTTTGCCTGTTCTTCGTGTTACCCACTCATTACTAGAACCCAGCTTCCTCAGGTTTGTCTTACCTGTTGTCCGCTGTATGCTTGGAACCAGCTGGACTCCTCGCTGTTACCGTTTGGCACACCTGGACTCTTCAATGCTATTGCTCAGTTCCCCTACTCCTATCCAGCTGACTCAACACCTCTATTGCCTTGCTACTGGGATTGCTACTGAGCTGCCTGTCACTTGTAGTTCCACACATGGCTCAGCTGAACTTTACTCCTTACTACTCCAGCGTGGTGGACTGCTATTACGAACTACCTAATACACCTGTACTCATTGCTCCGGCTCAACTCCCTCATTCCTGTCCGGCTGTCTCAACATCGTTATTGCTTTGCTATTGGGACTACTGTCGAACTACCTGTCATTTGTAGTTCCAAGCACGGCTCTACTCCACTTCCCCGCTACCTCTAAGTACAAACTGCTTGTTATACCCGTATTCATCTTTGCTGCTTGGAATTACTATTTGGGGATCAACGAGTCAACGCCACTGTCTATCTACATGGGCCTACAGCTATACCAGTAACTTACCTGCTACATTGAATCGCTACCTACAGATCAGCTAAGTTCTATTTTCTTGTTATTATATTATTGGACTACCGCTGTACCTGTACTCGCCAGTTGCTATGAATCATTATGTTTGGATCTGCTAGTTCTAAACTATAATCTTTGTTGTTTGAACTGTTGCTGTGTCAGGGATTCTGTTTCCTTGCACTGATTACATCTGTGGATCAGCCTAGTTCTAAACTTCTACTAACTCCATTTGAACCATTGCTGTATCAGTGATTTGTCTTTGTTGCTGTGAGTTACCAACTTGGATAGCTACTTCCACATTAATCATATCCAGCGTTGAACTGTTGCTCTATTTACTCCCTGCAGCTGCTAAGGGTTTCCTAAATGAAGTAACGTGTGGTGTTCTATCCCTTCAGCCTGATCTAGTTGCCGTGAGATCTGTGTTTGCCGTTACCTTGAATTATCTTTTGTCATCCTGCTCTGTCAGTGTCCTGCTGTCCCTGCTATATCTCAGCCACTATATCTCAGCACTATTATTGCTAGTGATTCAAGAACTCTTAGCCAGTGTTTGGATTCTGTATTACTATATTATCCATTGTGTTAAGCTCCACTACCACTCTGTCAGCACCCATTTGGGAGACTGCATCCTGCGGGACTGGAGCGGAAAAGTCCATATCCCCTTGCGTGGGTCACTGGTGAACACCTCCTACCCGTTAGACTCTGCGCTCCTGGACGGGTTCTACCTTGGCAGAGACAAGGGATCCAATAATTGACTTCAAGTTGTGACAGGCTGGAGATCCAAAAGATCTAAAATGGGGCCTAATGGATGGAGCCCACCTTCCCTCTCCATCCAGAACCCGAGGAACCCATTAACAGTTTTTACCAAAGGCCAAAAGCCCTCAGCAAGCCGTTTAAACACAGACAAACATGTGCCTGGGGTTTTTAACATATGTATGTCAGAAACCTGGGACACACATACCTGCCCAAAAACACTATTCTAGTGTTTTTGTCAAAAAAAGAAAGAAAGAGAGAGAGCGAGAGTAACTGGCTTGGGGGGACAGGTTCTATCTCCTGGAGTAGATGGTAGTGTATAAGAGCAGGGAAGTCACACAAGTCCAAGGTTTTGGTACAACTAGCCTCAGCCAGTTTTATTAAGCATAAAAGAAAGAAAACTTCAAAATAAACTCCTTGTTTGTCCGGCCTAATTAAAAACACAGGAACATCTTCTCTTCTGTGAAAGACCTTGCGTCCCACACACAAACAAAATATAGATATAATTGGTCACCATTTGCAGAGTCTCTCAGGAGGCATCCAACCTCCTCCCCGGGTTTGAGAGAGAGGAAACTGCCTAGCAGCTTTTTAGAACGCAAAAGTCTTCTGTGAGACTGAGAGATCAGAAGATGCGGACTGGGCCTTTAAATGGAGCCCACCCTTCTCTCTCCATTTACACCCTAGAGACCCTTTCCAGTTTTTCCTGAAGCTAAACCTGAAACACTTGTAATCCCTAAATGCACCTATATTTCTGAACAGAAACTTTTTAGCTTTGGTTCCTTTCAGACCCGAAGGAATAGCGTTTACTGGAGGGACCGAGTTAGCTGATAGATTTGCTCTTTGTTTCCACAGGTTTTTAAACTTTCCACAATAGATACATTCTGGCTTGCTTTTCTGTGGCTGGTATACAGGTTATGGAACAAGTCTTTTATAATGAGGTTTGGGAGCATGGCACTGACATTCAGTGCAGGATGCACAGTAGTCAAACACATCTTTATGAACATCTGTCCAGAAAAAAACGGTGCAAAATTATTTTTGAGGATTTTCCTACCCCTAGATGCTTTGTCGCTATGAAACCATGAGCCAGTTCTAACACCACTCTTCTGTAAGCTTTAGGAAAAATCAACCAGTCCACAATATCTTCTCCTTTTTTGAACATTTGATACAGGAACCGTTAACTTTTATGGGTATGACAAATTACTATCAGGCTTTATTAGGCTTCCATTGACCACCTTTCAATCTCTCTAGAATTTACTAGAGTAGGGTCTTTTAACTGTGCTGAGGCAAAAATATCTTTCTTCACTACAAAATCAGGCATACAGTCAACAGGTTCAACAATATTTTTAACTTCAGTCAGAGATACATCATACTGCACTCCACTGCTGGCCTTGTCATTTTCTGACTCTCCAATCATGTTTGAAAAAGGGAACTCTTCAGAGTTGAGAAACATTCCCACTGCCCCTGTACCAGTAACATTGTCTGGCGGGTCTGGGTTATTTACACTGGCAGTGACTGGGTATCCCATAGCTTACAGAATTGGAAAACAATCTCTCCCCAATATGAAATCAAACCTCAAACAAGGAACTAATCCCACAGTGACTACCACGTGACCACACTGTGTTTCTATGTTCACTTCACAGGTAACACAATATCGAGTATCCCCATGCATACAAGTTACTGTTACCATCCAGAGAACCATCACCTGCACAGCTGATGCAGCCAAGACCAAACCTCCTTGCAGGGGACCCTGGAGAATACCTTCACCTCATCAGGTTCCACATCTCCTCACTAAACTACGCAGATTACAAAAGATCTGAAATGTCTTGCCTCTAACGTGATGCTTATGTTGGCTTTCCAGTGCTGATATCTTTGCTTTAGCCTGGGCAAGATAATCTTTTAACTCTTGTACTTCTTTTTGAAAAGCTCACCCTTCTGACTGTGCTTCATGGGCAGAGAAGGTCTTAGCTCCAATCTTATCATGCTGAAAGTTTAATTCTTCATACTGATTCTTGTATCACCCTCCAATATTTTTAACCTGGGTTATGGTCTTAATTTTCTCTTGCATAATTCCAAGTTTGGCATCAAGTTCTTTCAGAATACTTTCCTTTTCATTCTTCAGTTTTACAGTGTCTTCTTTTGAACTCTGATATTGACTTTAACTTGTATTCTGGGCTTTATCTTTGCAATATCAGTTTCAACTCTCCAAAATCTTCAGTGCGGTAGTAGTCAGCATATCGATGCTGACTACACCGACAACACTTACCATGACATCTTCAGTCCGGACGGCTCCTTCCCGACGAGGATCCATGACAACTGTTCTGTGAACCGATTTCAATTAATCCCGATGAAAGAAAACACTGGCGCGAGTTGATGATGTCAGTGACATAGGCGACTCTGTTAACGCTGTTTTTAGGAGGGTAATGTAAGTATGTGGGTATGTACAATGTATGCTAGAAGAGGTTGTACATTGTACATAGCCGCATACTTACATTACAATAGTCTGACGATCTGTGTCAAGCCAAACAGTACTGCAGTACACATGGAAAATCAGAAGAAGTGTCACGAACAAGCAGAAGGTCAATAACAACCGGATTGTGCAGAACCAAAACGGAATCCAGCGGGATGAAACAAGGAATAAGCCAGAAGTCAACATACATGAATGAAGGACGAAACTGAAGTTCTGGAGCTGGTGTGAACCAATACTTTGGCATTATAATGGTGCCAGAGTGTTCCTTATACAGGAAGGAGAGATAGCTGATTTGGCAGTCAGAACACAGCTGATCGCCGACAGGAAGCCCAGGAAGCGCATTCCGCTGCCTAGCAACAGGACGCGATCATCTCTGCGCATGCACACGCAGAAGGGTGCCCAGAACCTAAAGTGCATCCCGATGCTAGGCAACGGGACATGGAAAGTGGTAATAATGTTGTCTAAAACGAGCTAAAGTACAAACATTTACAATTTTTTGTTAAGCTCTCTTTCATCCATACAATAAAACAAGATACCATGTAATTTTTATTTCTAAGCTTTTTGTAGTGTTATATTTAGGGCCTTTGTTGAAAAATATGGCTCAAATCATTGTCATTGAATTTATGTATCCTTCATATCATCCTTCATATCATCAAGGAGGTATTATAAAAAAGAACCTGAAGAAAACTTGAAGGGAGTGTCCAATTTAAAATTATCCGCTGAGCTGTTACTAAAGCCTGTAATAAAGCAATGGGATAGTAGATTAGGATTGAATTAGCAATACCTCTACAAGGCTCAAATAACAGTAAGAGGCTGTGTAGCAGAAGATGCTTTGCCATGTGACTATTTTTTTTTATATTGTGTCTTTTGATTGAGAACTTTTCAAGAAAATATACACAGTAGAATCAAATAACAACAATACCCCCCACCGAAAAAAAAATCAGGGAGTGGCAAAAAAAATGGAGGAAATGGATACAATATACTATGCATCTATATGACAGCAGCAAAGTAGGTGTATGTTGAACTATTACTTGTAGAGGTATACATAATATAGAAAAAGGGACTAAACTATTAAGGGCATTAGGAATTACAAGTCATGTCTACTAGGCACCCTGGGAGATCACTCCACACCATTCACCCATGGACATAAAGCTTAATAGTTCAATTTTTCTCAAACTTCTCCCTAGAATTCCTGCCAGGAATAGATAAATCACTCACAGCCGACAGAATCGTTTACCAATTGTTCCATTTTGTAAAAATGGGATATTAATGTTATTACTCTGTATATACGTTATATGTGAAGCCATATTTAACTTTAATTTTTACTGCCTTCATTTATCAATCCAGGAATCTGCATGATCTGGATTATTGACCAGCTATTATGGCTGGAAAAGGTATGGGTTCTTGCTTCTGTGGGAAAAATGTAAGTACTGGTAAATGTTATTTACAAATGTGTAACATAGATCTTATGGCCCTTAGGTGTAGATATTTCCAGAACTATTAAAATGCAAGAACAAGCTTGGCTAAGACACAGGCAGGAGAATTAATCCATACCATGCAGAGACATGGGCTAAAATGAAAGAATGTCTTTGGAGTTCACCTCACCACTCCAATACTACCACTAGCATCACCACCACAAGTCAGAGCTGGATTAAGTTTCTGGGGGGCCTGTGGCACTTAAACCAAAGGGGGCCTTACATAGTTATCATTTTAGAAGAATACACAGGAAACACTGTGTGCACTACTGTTATGTGCGCGCAGCTCTGCTTTCACGAGCAGTACATTGTAAAGCGGGACATACCTTCCAATTGCCCTTGTAGTTGGACTAAATCCTGACTAAGCAAGAGTGTCACCCAAAATCGGGACTGCCCAACCAGATTCAGGAGAGTTTTCAGACTGTCCTGCTCTCTCCTACCTGTTCTTCTCACTTTCATTACCTGCGGCTGCTGGTATCTTTAGCTCAGTTGCTACTGGTCTGGATCCTGGAATTTTGGGGTCCCTATTTGCAAAAAAATGGGTACATCAAATTTAGAAAACTTCAACCAGCCCCGATGTTAAATCAATAGTACCCACGTTTTATAATCAGGCCTCCCTCAAGCCCCAACGTTAAAATAACAGTAATCCCATTTCATTTCCTTCCCACCAAACAGCCCCAGCAATAAATGAATAGCATTTACGTTTAAAAAATATAACCGTATTCTACACAGTGGTGCCCTGTCCCATATCAACACATAACGTACACAGTGGAAAGATATACCAATCATTGTACCACATCAGTGTCAAGCAATAGAAGTAATGAAAAATCAGACCTACCTTTTGAATCTACAGTACTACAGAAATATCACAACAACCCCTTACTGATAATCCCTGAGCTCCCTTCTACTTTCAGTCCCAAATTTGGATTCAGCATAATAATGTGTAAGTAACTTATTTTTTTTAATCAATCAGTTTTTATAAAATTATCAATAAAAATAAATATTTTCAATGGTTGACAGCTTTGACAATCTGGGACATTTATGAATACTGCTACAAGGAGAGGTGCTGTAACTTCACCACTTCCAAACATCTTAATAGGTGCTATAGATAGTATGAACGATAATTAACACAGCTATAAAGGTATAATTGGGAGTTACAGAAATACTATTTTAATATATTACAGTAGTGGTTGTTTTAAAATCTTGCACATTCATTTGTTAAAACAAACACACACAAAATTCTCCACATTTATAAATGACCATAATCTCATTTTATTACTTTACTAATATACCTGTGCCAGAACTGCTCAGTTGCATGATGCAAGAGACATCCATTTGGGTAGAGCTGAAGTAAGTCACGCAATAGCCCCTGCAACCCCCTCTCTGTGACAGGCAGACTCCTTATTCACTATCAGGACAGCTTCACTGCCAGGTCCATAGGAGAAGCGGACTTCCTCCCCCACCCTCAATTCCTCTACAGTACTGCCCACCACCATCTCAGGAGATAGATTTAAAAAAATGAGGTAAAAAGAAAACAATACATGAGGCAATGTCCAGATGTCACATTAGGCCACTAGCCTCGATGCCACCTGGTCCGGGGTGTCCCTTGACAGAGAGGGGCATGTGTCCTCAGTGCCCCCCCCCCCTTAATCTGGCCCTGCCACTAGTATGACTTATTC
The DNA here is from genome assembly GCF_038048845.1 of Mixophyes fleayi. Lineage (NCBI taxonomy): Eukaryota > Metazoa > Chordata > Amphibia > Anura > Limnodynastidae > Mixophyes > Mixophyes fleayi. Next base: position 54,009,188 of record NC_134410.1, read on the forward strand.
AATTTCACCTTGAACCATACTCTATGTCTTTGTCAATATTGCAGTCTTCTTCCTCATCAGGTTCATCTCAAACAGCTTCTACACAATCTGCTAACTTTGCCTGTAAGGTAGCAACTCCACATCCAGTATCATCCTACATGAAAAAATCCCTAATAATTTATTTAAAATTAGTATCTAAAGTAGTGACAAGTAGTTAGTCCTTTCAGTGTTTAATCAAAACAACATGTATCTTAGTTGTAAGACACATCGGCATAGTCTCCACTATTCCCACTATTTCATCATTACCACCACGACTATAATTATTATCCCTATTTTTATTTGCCTTTAAATTTCAAACCTTTAACTCTAACTTTAAGAATTTATTTTGAATCATGAACAAATGGGAAACATATCACAAGTCAACGGTGTACACGTTTGAGATCAAATTTGGACTTATTTGACCATTTGAAGCATATCTAAAAATTAACATCAGCCTAGAGTAAGTCCTAAACTTTTCAACTAAATCCAACAAGACTGTTAAGGTAGGAACTGAGTGTGCAAGGTATGCAAAAGTATAATTTGTATAACTACATTGGCCTATACAGTTTTGCATGAGAAGCTCCCACTAATATTCCTACTCTACTGAATCAAAGGCCATAAAGGAATCTAAAGAGACTACTGCACCTGAAGCAAACCATGAGGTTTATTTTTTTAACACTGTGGCATAAATCTATTTCGTACAGATTAATAAGAAAAAATAGCTTTACTAACTTGGGTAAAACAAAAATTAAGGCCTCCTGCACAGAGCATCTCATATATTTTATGTTAGTTAGAGGGCTACTAACTCTATGTTTCCTTTGTGCCTCTCAAATGTTAACTGGGCGAGACTGGGAGTTTTAAAATATGGAAAATACTTAGTAGCTGCTGACACTACTCTGGTCCTCATGCAGATACAGCTATTTAAAAGTCTTCACAACTTTTTTAAGTTTGCAATAGACAAATGCAAATTTAAGTAACATGAAACAAGTACTTAATTCTAATGGGCAAGAACAAGAGGGATGTAGAATTCAGAACTAGCAAGAAAAACTTAAAATCACATATTTTTAGTTTCCTGTTCAAAAATAGAACTTACCAGATGGAACAATTTCTTATGCACTTTCTTGTCTTAGAGGTGAATAGCAAAGTGAGCTGCCTAAGTTCCGAGAGCAACTGCTTCCTGACCTACTCAGAGTTACTCAGATACTTTGTCCAAAACAAAAGCCACCAGTTTCTTGCAGGATTGTGCTAGGGTATGTTGTTATTATGAAACTAATACATTTTAGCTATGATCACTACTTTGAAGGTATCCCACAGGCAGTTTAGAGAACCTAAGATGTGTTTCCAGTGTATGGCATGTACTCCAGCACAGCTAACTAGGATATAATTTCTTGAGAGGTCATGCCAAATATAATTGGTGCAAGTTTTATGCACAGCAGAGTGGCATAAGAAGAATTTTTCATCAGTGAATGTTCATCTCTTTTAGACCCTGCACACCCAAGTTTCCAGATCTACCTTGACCCAATTACATAAATGATTCACACAATTTGGCTTCAAAAATTAGTCACCAGGAACCAACTTCTCAAACTAAAGAGTCTTCACAGATGTATACCTTAATTACCTTACCTCTCACTTAAGCCAGACAGTCACCTGGTTTGCTACCAACCATGCTCCCAGATAGGTAGTATTAGAAGCTAACTCCTGCAAGATCACTTCATTGGCAATGGGTGTGGCTGCCACGCCTAAAAGTAGACCCCATTAGCACTTTCACATCCATTAGGTCGCTTCTCCTGCCAAATATAGGACCTTTGCAAAACTTACTTACTTAATATAACTTTGGCCCCATCTCCCGTTACCCAGTATGGAACAGCCCTGAGTTTGTTTCAGGCCAATCATCGAACTAGCACACATAGCACACAAATATCAACTTTAAATTTCAGTGTACAAATAAGCTATCAAATATTTGTGTGCTACATGAAAAAACAGTCAGTGTTTAACTTATGTGCATAACAAAATCCTAATTTGCACCCCTTGCATTGTAACATGGTTTTGTCCAGGAGACTGAAATAAGAAGTTTCTCTAGTTAAGATCCTTAATGAATCAGGCCCAAGAACAGAAGAATAATTTCTACATGGCAGGAAGACCTTTTGCAGCCATTTTTTTTATCAACAGATGAATCTCTTGCAAACAAAGAATACAGTGAATAAGGTCTATTAAATCCAAACACAATCTAAATTTACAGATAAGGATTTGGACATTACACAATAATAATTTAAGTCCAGCCATTCAAAAAATTTAGAGGACTCCCACTGTACCAATTTTCTCTCGCACACACATAACGACCAATTAAACCACCAAGTACAAATGCCATTTGTAGCCAAACAGCTAAGGGTCTACCAACACAAACTAGTGTTTACACCACACAAAACTGAAGGCCTAAAATTTCAAATCCTACAAAAACAAAGGCAATTACTAAGTCTTTGCATATCACCACAAATAACTGCAGTTAAACAGGAGACAGAAAGAACAAACCTTTGCTAGACACTCTAACAGACTCCTTCTATTATACATTATATTGTCGGAAAATTACAATTGGAAACAACAAGGAAAATGACTTTCCCAAGACAGCAAATGAACAGGCAGGCATACTTTCCCCCAACCAAGCAAGGTAGGTGCCTTCAGGTAGACCATTTTTATCTTCGGCCCTGTAAGGGATAGAGACCAGTCATTTCAGAGCTTCATTCAGAAACATGAAAAAGTGCAGATATAAATAAAACAATGGTTTTGTTGGATTCTGCATAGCATAAACAAAACCATTCTCCTATAGCTTTCAACTCCGTAAATAAGACTCGTTCCTTCTGGATTTCAAAGATAAGGCTAAAATGATGTGTGCATTTTTATAATGGATTTCTCTTTTTCTTGTAATAAAAATTTCAGCTCATCCATATTAAAATGGACTGACAAATGTTAATGGCTTTTAGGACCTATCTCAAATGTAGCCTCATAAAGGATACATTCTGTGGGCCAAAACGGTGGAAGGAAGGCATCGATGGGGTACATGGGACAACCCAAAAAAGGCATTTTTTCCTGCGAACCCTGGCACAATTGACTCAGCTAGCATTGATAGGTATTAACAATAGTTTCAGTGTCTAGTATCCACTTCGGAGAAGAATCTTGTGAGGTACCACGTGTTCCTGAATATCTGCTATTCTTTTTAGACCTGCTTTCTGGGTGGGGATAATGGACTTTATTTTTAGAGTACATGGATGCACACCTGAAAACACAGTGGATTTGCACTGGTGTGTCTAGATGTTCTTCCAAGTGCACATTTTTGGCTCTCAGGAGATGTCTCTGCAATCGAGGACAGTAGTTGCATGTGGTGGAAAATTCTAAAGAGGTATGCAAAAGTTTATTTGCACATCAGGGGGAACCACTTTAGGACAATCCCCTTTTGCTAAACTAGCTTTTTCTAAAGTTGTATGCCTCCCCGCACACCTAGCCATATTTCTACTTTGTGATTGCATCTCCCATTAGTGGAGAATAGGCATGCACCTTGTACAACATGAACACGCAATATGGGCCCCATTTAATGTATAGAATGAAATTTAAAGCCCATTAGCACTTATCTGAATGTGAACATTCAAGTCCTTTACAGGGTGAAAATGGTCATGCAAAATTTTCTTCTTTAAAAATGCACCCATCTTCACCTATGTTGTTATATGTTGTTGTATGTTGTTACAATAGTCTCATTCTGAAAGAAATATCTAGTTTTAGCGTTGCTTTGCAAAATTAGACCAACCTGTGCACCTATTACGTGCTTAGTGTTCCGATTTCCTCCCACAATACAAAAACATACTAGTATGTTATTTGGCTGCAATCAAATTGACCATAGTCTGTCAGTGTGTGTGTTATGGAATTTAGACTGTAAGCTCTATTGCGGCAGGGACAGATGTGAGTGTGTTCTCTGTACATCATCGGAATTAGTGGTGCAATATAAATAAATGATGATGATACTGCACCTTGTCCATCTTGCACTTAAAAATACCCTCAATTGAATGCAAGAGTCTGATTACTTGCTGTGATTCAATGCAACTTTTGCACCTATATGTAATTTTAGTAAATTAACTCTTTTGTGTTGTGTTAGATTTGTGATATGAATATTAGATTTACATGACACCCACCAACAATGCAATGGTTTAATGCAGGGCTGTTCTTATAATAAGGCAACTCCAGGCAGCTGACTTAGCTAGTTTTATAGAACATTAAAATTAAAAATCATTGTTTAAAAATTGATCTTGATAAGTATATGTGCTTCTTAAAAAAAAGTATTAAAGTCATGATATTTACCTTGTTATAGATCCAACGACCATAGTTGTCTTTTAGAAAGCTTACAGCACACATACAAAAAATTGTGACATTTTGTATAAGGATGTCAGATGTGTCATTCTCTTAAAGACCAGAGTTGAAAAAGGAGAAGGCACTCCAGTCTAAAAAATTCCCATCTTATTTTACAACTTTTAAAACTATTTTTATTGGTAACATATTAAAATCATATTCACACTTCTTCATTCACAACGTCCATTGAGGCAAAATATTATAAAAAAGTTTACGAAAGTGAAAACAGAAACAAATTAAGTGTTCTGTTAAAATTTTTCAAACCCTTTAGTGGGCTGGACTCATATAGGTTATATAATATTTGTAAGATATGTGTAATATTATTTATATTGATCCTAATAAACTTGATTTTTGTACAAACTCTTGAGTCTTTATTACTTATCCATAAGTGTGCATTACATACACAGGAATCATTGTTTCTACTATATATTTTTTTTTAATTCTCATAACAAGTTATATCATTATTTTTATTACTTATGTAGTCTCCAACTTAATATGTCTTGTATCATGGTGTACATACCAATTTAGAACAGGTCACATTTTATATAGGACTAGAATTTTACAATGTTATTACATTTGTTTTCATTTCAGGGCATCTTGAACAGACAGAATTATGAAAATTGTTTTAATTTAGTGTATGGCACATAACATTAAAATTGCACATATTAATGATTAAAGAAAAGGCCCTTATTAGTCTTTTTAAGTTTAACACTTATTCAAATATATGTTTTCCAGAAGTCAGCAGTTTGAATTAGTCTCAAGATTTTTAGAAAATTAATAATTATATAGCAAAAAAGTGGGAAAATGCTTAACTTTGGTTTTCATATCTCTTTATAGGATTTCTTAAGTAATTATGAAGGGATCGTTGAAGGTGGTGTAGTTTTAAATCTATAAAACTTCATGCTGCCTTTATGTCCTTTGAGAAAACTAATTAGATACAGAGTAGCAGGTATGCTGATTTTCAATCATAGTTAAAAGATTAATTTAGTCTCTGATTTTTAACCTTGACTGAATAATTATTTTAATAATCCAGGTAAATGAAATATATTATACACTTTCGCTATGTAGTTAAATATTTTTAATTAATTATCTTTATACATTTACGCCTATGCTTTGTGAAATTTCCTCATGCATATAATGCAGAATTTCCATAATCTGTGTAAACAAATATTTATTCTTCACATGGGAACTGGTAAATTGCATTTGGTCAAAAAGGAAAGAGCTTACCCAGTATGCTTCTAAGAATTAAAAGATATAAAAATGCGGTTGCATATTGAAAACAGTATAATTTTTTTTTTTTTATGATTCAGTTGAATATAAATACAAATTGTGAGCATGGACAGGTATGATGTGGTACCGTATTAGCATGTAGAACAGACGCACGGACAATTTTGCAATAGAATACAATAAATAGGTATATAAAGATAAAGGGTTAGGACTCATCCTACATGTAAAACCACTACTTCAGTGTTTATTTCTCTGGATCCAGCTCCTCTCAGTTGGCGCTTATCTTTTCAGAAACTAAAAACCACTCTTCCAGAAAAACTTCTATGGAGATGACTTTCAAATATAGCTCTACTTTTAAGGTCTTTCTAACTTTGTTTTGTCCCACATTGCTAATTATCTTTCTGCCATTTAATTTTAGATGCTCTCTCACAAATTATAACTTAATCTTTCAAAAACTTAGCGGTAACTCATTCTACCAATCAACAAAAACTACTTAACTGACATCTCTATTTCTGTTGAATGTTGCATTGATCGCCTCTATTTTACATATATAAAAAATGGCTATTAAGATTAAAAAAGCTGTTAATAAAATGGCACCAACTTACATGTCTATTTGTCTGACAATATCTCCTAACTTGAATAATTCTCTGCCAGAGATGTGCTCCCATCATCCTCACTCATTACTTGTTTCCATTTTTTTAATACAGAACTTTTTTCTGGCTGCCCCCCTACTCTAGAATTCTATCCTTATTACAACTAGACTTTGTTCTAGACTCCAAACCTTCAAGCATTCCCATAAAACCTACCTCCTAAGGCAATCTTATCAAATTTCGACGTTTGTAACCTCCCTAGGGTAAGGGATTAACAACCCTCTCCACAGTTCATGCAAAATGTAGTTATTTTCTTTCTCTCAAAACATTTTCTGACCCCTAAATCTGTGGCAATTACCCTCAACAAACTTCTATTTTCCAATGGTTTGTATGTTTGTGAGAAGGGCCCTCTTACGTTGCTGTGTTTTTTTTAATACCTAGTTTTGTTATATCATTGTGTTTGTTCACAAAAGTGCTGTGGCATATCCTGGCTCTATATAGCAAAATACTACTAATAATAAAAATAATAATAATAATAATAATAATAATAATAATAATAATAATAATAATAATCATGTAGATACTTACTGATCATGTCTTATGTATGATAATCACTGAGCAGAAACAATTATTAGTCTTATTTTCTTTCTGGAGGCCTTTTAAAATTTGCTGAGCTAGTGGAGCTATACATAGGGTAAGAAATCAGTTCTTTCACAGTAGCTGTGTATTTAGACATTTTATCATTTGCCATATCAATGTTATAATAAGTGTTGGGATGTTGTAACTAAACTGCAAGTTTTGCTGTTGTTTTTGTTCAGTCTTATTGTCGCTATCAATAGATATTGTCTGATGCGATTAATATGGTTCCAACACACAAAGAGATTTAATAGAAAAATATAGCTAAATTACAGGATTCGATGATGATGTATACGAAGGTATAACAAAATACAGGAAAGTATAATCGAATAACGCATGTGCCCCTGGGCCCAGGTTCAGCTTGAAGTTCTGCAGTCAAATAGATTTAATACTGGGCCAGGGATTTTCTTATATACAGCTTCAGTTAACAAAAAAACAGTGATTATGTCACAATGCACACATATAAAAACTAAGGTCTTTCTTCATTGGTCCAGGGATCAAATCAGTCCAGTACAATGCAGATCATAGGTCAGTTCAAAGAATTCCTCTCGAAAGGAGGAGGCAGCTCACTCCAACAGCGGAACACATGTAGTGACTGAGGGACCTGACTGAATCCAGTTTAAATCAACCTTTTAACATGTGCTGCCTACAGTATTATAGAGTATCAATCTTATAATAATCAGTGATTGCAGTGTGTGATCGCTTAACCGCTGATACTGGATTTCTACTGGTGAAATAAGGAGTGATATAAGACCAAACACCATTCATTTCTTAGGATCTGAACCATAAATACCTGTAATGTAAATTTATCTTTGCCTAAATAACCTTTAAGTTTTACTAATAAAATGATGTGAGTTTGAACTTTATTAAACGTGAACTATTTACAAATGTAAGTGTAAATATAAGTGTGTGTGTTGTTTTTCTGTGCGATTGCACCATTAGATGGGGCGTACTAATCACAATCTCATGGTAAACCAATACTAATTTAGCCGACTTCATCCAGTTATTCGACTTCCACTCTGTGCTCTCAAGCAATCATTAATTCATATGAAACAATATGAGACTGGGAATATAAGGTTATCTTTTGTTTCATGGCATTTTAGTGTAATTCTACATTGTCCACTGCAGCTATTGTGGAACAGAAATTTACACAAGAGATTTAAAGTCACTCTGTCACAGATGATTAATAGCTTAAAGGGTGACTATCCATTTTGCAGCAACTTATTTCCTATGGAATGGTATACAAAGGCGACTTGTGATCACTGTGTAGAGCAGCGATCTTCTACCACTGTGCAATTCCTCTGATCAGCATGCCTATTCATGTGTCCACACTAAACACGTTTTACAAGATTTACCTTTGGATCTGTGCTCTTCATCTGCCATAACCTGTGAGGATACCGTGTTTTCTCACCCAATTCTACCCACTTCTCGCTGGCTGGTCACCCAGAGGTGCCTTACTATGCCAGGGAAGCCTACCCTAATACCCTAAAGGTTCGCATAGTCACTCAGCCAAATGCAGTAAGAAAGTAAAACAATACATTTATTGGAATAAAAACAATCACTAGAATATTATGCATATGTAGTCTCAAAACAGCAACTCAACATCAGACCTTACACCGTCCAGGAGTCAATCCACAGAATGGCATTCATCTTCCCTATATGGAGTGGCTCCTTATATCTATAGTCAAATTTCCAAAGTGTTTTCCCCTCCCTGGACAAACCCCATTGCTAAGTGGTTAGCACTTCTGCCTTACAACACTGGTGTCATGAGTTCAATTCCCTACCATGGCCTTATCTGTGAGGAGTTTGTATCTTCTCCCGCTGGTTGCGTGGGTTTCCTCTGGGTGCGCCGGTTTCCTCCCGCACTTTAAAGACATACTGGTAGGTTAATTGGTTTCTAACAAAATTTACCCTAGTCTGTGTGTCCATCTGCGTGTGTGTGTTAGTGAATTTAGACTGTAAGCCCCAATGGGGCAGGGACTGATGTCAGTGAGTTCTCTGTACAGTGATGCGGAATTAGTGGAGCTATATAAATAAATGAGGATGATGATAATGGGTCTTTTCTTCTTAAACACTGGTGATTCTTGGACTGGGGGGTTGGATGGGGAGTGGAGATGAGCTGTTATTCCACAGTGGCTCCCATGCGGTTTCCCAGACAGAATGTCTGAGGCAGTCCTGTGGATGACAATGTGTACTAATTGGCCTTCCCCACCTCTAAATATCAGACAACGATTAACCCCTTCTGAAATTAACCCTTTACATTACTTTGTGATGTCACAGGGTTCCCAGCGGTTTCATGCTTCCGGTAGAGAAAGGAGGGGGGGAAAGAATGCAGCACCAGCCTTCTCACCTGTATCCTGGACACAACCTGATCCTTACCCATAACCCACCAGGCTTCAATTTGAGAACAATGCATAACATCATCACTGAATTAACAACACGTTTTTACAATAGGAATGAAGAAGTCTCTTATCTAGGAATGGCAACAATGTCCACTTATCCACATGCAATTAGACACTGTAGCTGTAATCTGTTGAGCTGGGAAACAAAAGCAAGGGCTATAAAAAGTACATGCTATAATCCACATTTTGTGAGAAACGAGTGACAGGCTGGTTAAGGTGTTTTCAAACTTGTTTCGTCACATAAGCATCAGCTGAAAAGATTGTGACTGCATACTACATAGAGATCTATGGACATTGCTGATCATGATTGTATACACACTGCAGAATTGAAACAACATTGTTCCATCTTTGAACAAGATTTTTAGATTGGTTTAAAAATCAAATGAAATGATACAATGTGCTTTGGAACTAAAAACATTCATCGCTGGAGCGCACACACTAATGCGATATCGGGCCGAACGGTCATTTATTATGTGAATGGCCCCATAATTGTCAGATAACCCTGTAGTGTGTATCCAGTCTTAGGTTTATGCTTTGCTGTTCCCTATGGTTTATGAAATCAGTCTGTAAATCTAAATTGGCATGGAGACTAGAAAACTGTACAGTATATACAATACACTGCTCCATGAAAGAAAAAGAAACAACAATTAAAAATATTTTACGGGAAAAAAAAATCACTTAGATATTTATCAATTGGCCGTGATGAAGTTTAATGAGAAAAACAAGTGTAATTAATTATATAAATATATGAGAACTGGTAAGAACATCTTTAAAACAACTCCACAGTGCATCAAAGACTATATATCACAATGTATTGTTTGGTGATGACTTCAACTACAGGATTATAAAGGCTTCACCACTAAATGCAAACCTCTCATCGGGACCCAAAATAAAAATAATTTGTTAAAAGGTACAAAAGGTACAAAGAGTAGGTTATAGAAAAAGGGCCTTTATAAAGAGAGCTATAGTTAAACCTTCACCAAAGGGATTACATGGTGACTGATTTAAAATCTACCTCTTATCTTTGAAAACACAGTGGAGCTAGTGTCATGCTTTGGCCTTGCATGGCTGCCTCTGGATTAATTCAGTTCATATCTACTGGTGATGTAATTAATGACAGAAGCATCAGAATATCTGCAGAATTATATAAAGTCATTCTGTCTATGTAAGAAATGCCTTCAGGCTCATTGGCCAGTCCTTCACCCTGCAACAAGATAAAAACTCAACACATACTTCCAATGCAGCCAATGTTCTTAACAATGGAAAGTCCCTTATTGGCCACATAAATATTCTAATTTAATTACAATCAAGATGCATGTAACTTGTTGACAATGATATAGTCAGAAGCCAGCCAGAAGATACTGGTTGCAGCAGAGAATTTGTAAACAATCATACATGAGGAACATGTCAGAACACACAGCAACTGAAATTGGCAGCAGTAGATTCTTGCTAAAAGCATTGTGTATGAAGATCATGTCAGTTAGTTACAGGCTTGATGCAGTTATTACATGCAAACGATATACAATCAAATAATTGTGCCAAAGCATATGTTTACTTACAAGTGAGAAAAAAAAGCAGTGTTATAATTATATTGTATAATATACATATATAATTACACTCAGTCACCACTTTATTAGGTATACCTTTCTAGTACTGAGTAGGACTACCTTTGACACTGAAACAGTCTGAATCGTTCTAAGGTGTCCCTGGAACAGCCTGCATTGTTCTAAGGTGCTGGACACATTCCTTGGAGATTGTAGTTCATGATGACATGATAGTATCATGCAGTTGCTGTTTTATTTGAGGGCATATTCGTGCAAATCTCTTGCTCCACAACATCCCAAAGGTGGTGCAATGGATTACGATCTTGTGGCTGTAGAGACCATTGGAGTACACTGAATTAATTTTCATGTACATGGAACCAGCTTAAAATGATGAGTGCTCTGTGACATAGAGCATTATCCTGCTGAAATAGCCATCAGAAGATGGGTAGACTGTGGCTGTAAAGGGATGCACAGGGTCAGCACCAATACTCCAATAGGTCATGGCATTTTAAACAATGGTCAATTGGTATTAAAGGGCCTAAAAAACAATTCCCATACCATTACACCACAACCAGCCTGCACCGTTAACACAAGGCAGGATGAATCCATGGCTTCATGTTGTTTACTTTAAATTTTGACCCTGCCATTGGCATGTTACATCAGAAAATAAGATTTGTTAAACTAAACAAAAATTTTACAACCTTCAACTGTCCAATTTTGGTGACCCTTTGCCCACTGCGGCCTCAGTTTCCTATTCACAGTTGACAGGAGTGGAATGTGGTGTGGTTTTTTTGATGCTCATCGAATTTATGGTTTGATATGCTCTGCATCCAAAGATGCTCTTCTGCATACCACTGTTGTAATGCATGGTTATCGGAGTTAATGTCACCTTCCTGTCAGCTTGAACCAATCTGGCCATTTTCCACTAACCTCTCTAACTAGCAAGGCATTCTTGGCCATATAACTGCTGATTACTTAATATTTTTGTTTTGCACATCATTTTCTTTAGTAACTGTGGTGTGTGAAAATTGCAGGAGATCTGCAGTTTCTTAGATACCCAAACAACTCCATCTGGCACCAACAACAAGTCAATGGTCAAAGACACTTTTCTCCATTCTGGTATTTGATTTGAACAACAACTGAACCTCTTGACCATGGCTGCATGTTTTAATGCATTGTTTTGCTGTCACATGATTGTCTGATTAGATATTTGCATTAGCAAGCTAGTATACGGGTGTACCTAATAAAGTGGCCATTTCCTGTTATTTGAAACAAGTTTTTCATTTTAAATAGTAAACATTCTGATCTGCAACCATATACTGTTCCTTTAAGATGAAATTTATTAGAATACTTTATGCATTTATAAATTGGTTAGGGAAACCCCAAAGTTCTTAGCCAAACAATTTAAGTTGGTGCCTGTCCTATGGTCTCATCTTAAACTACAAGCATATCAGTACAGACAAAACAAAATCTTATTAGGTGACTTCTTACTAAGCTGTGATATAGCAGATTTAAGTAAATATCTATATGGTTTTGACTATTGCAGAGGTCCCAACACTCTCATACAATCCTCCAGCATATACCCCAGCCTCACCAATGGTGAAAATAAAATGTCATTGACCCACCCGTTTGGAGAAAGGGAATTGTAAACTCTGACCATTTCAGGCCAATATGAAAAAAATAACCTCCACATGGGGTTAGGGTACTTTAAAAAAAAAAAAATCATGTCCTTGCAGAGATGGTGTCCTTGCAGGGCTTTTCCCATGCTTTCTGGATGTGTTGTGGGATGGGGCAGAACAATGAGCTTGGGCCATATTCTCTCACACCATAAGTGGTGTGGGACGTGGCAGAGAATTGGACAATGGCCTAACACCAGGAGCACTACCAATCAGCCTTGCAGGGACTATGAATTGGGGCTAGGTGAGGTCCATCCATTAGAGGAATGAATTAACTTACATAACTTATGGCTCTCTAACTGTAAGTTACTGTAAGTCCCAGGATACCTACAAAGTTGAAAAATTGCCCTCCCAAAATAAACAAAATTCCTCTCCCCCAGTTATAGGCAGCAAGATGACATGGATGTAAGAGTTTCTTGAGGGTCTCTTCTTTAAATTCTTCTGATCCAAAGTTTCAAATTAAAATATTTTTCACACCACATTTGTATCTGAATGATGGGAAGTTCATTGGAACTATAGCAGTTCAAGAAAATAATCATTTGGGGTATTATTAGGAGTGGGAGCTTTTTCACCTATTTGAGTGGCATTGGACTAAAGCTATGCATAGAATCATGGGTGGTAAGTACTTTGGGCTCTAATAATCTAATAGATAAAATATAAACAAACATTTTAAATAAATAGGACATGTGATTTCAGGGCAGTAATAGCAATAAAGATATTTGGGACAAAGAAGACTTTTTCTATGCATTTCTTACTTTTTGTCTGTTAGTCTATTGAATGAAAGCTTATGCAAATATTTTGACATTATGTCTTTGAACCACATGCTAATGGATGTGAAATGTATCACTGTATATGGTTATTACTCCTCTATCTTTACAAATGAATGATGAGTCTTGCGGTCTTTCATTTATCAAAGAGCTTCTCACTCACTAAGTGTTAAATCCAGATTCACTTCAACAAGGAAGTATAGAATGTTTTACTTTGTATCTGTCAGATCAAAAGGGATTATTGGTCTTCTTGAATTAATGGTATCCTTGTTTTCATGTGTGCAAAAAAAAAATCAGAAACAAAAACAAAGAAAGAAATTCTCACCTAGGATGTTGTAACAGGTCCCCTAGGTTATGGAGTAGTGGCAGTGTATCACTGTCTCTTTTTGGGAAGGAGACAGTTCATGCGTTCTCATTTAGATTATTCTCTTTGAAGAATATGCATCTGGCAAAATTGATGGGGTATTGATGTGTACATTATTTTTTCTGTGTACTCCAGTGGGAAATCTGTCTTTCATCTTATAGAACTTTGACAGCATCTCTCAGAAGCATACAAATTGAGCAAGTTTCAGGAGCCGACCAATCAAGTTCCTGCTGACAAGTTCAGCTATCTTATTATGCCTGTTATGATGATAGATCTGTTTTTCTGTTCCATCATACTGTACTGCAATGTAGTGGCATGTATTGAGGTCCAAACAGAATTTATAATATTACAGAGTGCATATTTGTATTCCACTGATAAAAGAATAATTCCTACAATTGTTGTGAGCATTCTAGCATTTTTATTACCTGACTATTGGTATTTGAAGAATTAAAAACAACACCATATTTTATTGTAAAATGTACCTGTGACCATGAGTTAACATTTTCTTAATATTATATTAATATTAAGCTCTTCAATCCACTATCTTTGATTCTTCCTGTGATTTATATCCTCAGCAGATTTTGCAATCTTCCATTTTATTGATGTAATTTTGCTACTTCTTACCTTAAAGCTCAGCTGTAACATTTGGTTCAGATATGGACCAGCTATGTTAATGATATGTGTTGGCTATACTGGGGATTGAAAACTACTGGAATCCTCGTTTTTTTACCAGAGACTCCAGCAAGGTATGTGCTTGCTGTACAGAATCTATAGATAACAACCCTAAAGGTAGTCTCACTTAGCCGTGCCTGACTAACATGCTGGTGGTCAGGAAACAGAGTTTGGGGATAACTGTATAGGGTCAATATCATTGTAACACACCAAATGTTTGCTCTACAATTGAATTGGTGCAATAAAAAGGACAGGTTAGTTACAACAGTGTACATCTCATGACATTAAAATATCTTATCACTACAAAATATTGAAATATACCTATATATCATGATAGTGATTGTCCTTGGAGCGCTTATGTTTTTATAAATAACTCTATTATAAAATCTGTTTCCAGACTGTCTTTGCCCAAGATTTCAGGAAAATATGATGAATGTGCAAATAACACTCTATATTATGAATATGCAATAGGTTAAGTGGTATTCTGATAGCAGAGGTACAAAAAAACAGATCACTGAGTTTATGAATAATTGCACATCCAATGAACCAGAGACAGAATGTGCAAATCAACAATGTAAAAGAAAAAAAGGAGCAGATATGCCATAGTAAAGCGTCCAAGTAGGAGCAGGTATAAGCTGAAGCAACTGCAAAGTCATAAAACAGATGCAGGCATGGTGAGCAGAAAATCCAACAACACAACTTCTCTTATTGATTCACTTATCCTGTTACTCTCAAACAAACATTTAAACACTTATATATATCACATCATTCCCCGCAAAATTCGAAATCATGTCATAAAATTCCACAGGCTGATCATCAGGTGTTTTATGTCAAGCAGCACTGTCAATCGATTCTTTAATTTCACTCACATCACCTACTAACAATGGCCAATAACATTCATTTATAATTGACTCCACCTTCCCTTTCATATCCATATCTAATTTTTTTGTCTACAATGCTCAATAAACATCCTAGATCACACCAATAATTTTCTCTCCATTCACCCCCCTTCCATTTACACCCAAAAACAACATCCACCTCCTTAGTTGTGCAACACATTTTTCTAAAAGAAAAGTATTTATTGCATTTCTCATTCTCTTCTATTTTTTCCACTTCTGCTCTTTACATTATCTCTTTCCCTTTATCCCACAAACATTTATTTATTGCATTCCTAATCTCTTCTCTCACATCCATGCGCTTCTTCCACAACTCACACCTCTTATAATAATAAACAAACTGTTTCTCAACACTTTCCTCCTCCAGTATACTCACCTTCAACTTCGAAAACCCTTCGACAACCCACTTAAAACAATTATGGTCATGGTATGTTACCATTTTTTTTGCTGAAAATGAAGTCACTTAATGTCCCTAATCACAAACATAATCCAGTCTTGGCGTAACCATTCCACTATCAGCCCTATATGTTAATTTTGTTTTTCTTAAAAAAAAAAAAAAAATTCTAATTCAGTTCATATCCCTTATTAGTATGAAAGAAATTTTCCCAGGTAAGAACAATCTTATTGTCAAAGTCGTATAAATGGATGAACGAAAGTATATTGGTTAATATTGTTTTACCGTGTGATTGCGATCAGTATGCCATGTTACACGTGGCATGACACGATCTTGTGGTAAAATACGCACGCACACTCTCGCACTCTAACATTTAGTTATTTATATATTTCATATTTATAATGGTTCCATTCCACAGTGATTTATGAGCAAATAGTATTTAGTTTATTAATAGTTTGTATATAAAGATTATATGTACACTTTAGTGCTATTTAAGGTTCAGGTTACAGGAAACATGTCATGTTTAGTATAATTTTAATCCCCTATTTATCAGCAGTTGTTTGGTTCATTCGCCGAAGAGATCGCACATTGCATACTCTAGTTAGCGATGTTAGGGAAATAAATGTCTAAAGTGATACTGACTGTAATGTGTAAATAGACTAGCTTAAACTGGTTTCTGGGTGGGAGAATCATCTGGAATGTTGACCCCCACACTTGGAGGGGGTTGTTTGAACTAGCCTATGACCTGTTTACACTGGACCCTCCTGAACCCTGGACCTATAGAAGAAAGCCACGTCATCTGCATTGTTCTCTCTGTAACACTGAGTGTATATAATATAGCTGTGCTGGCACTGGCTTCAGTCATTTCTATGACCACAGTATTCTGGTGTGAAGTACTGTTCGCAGGTACCAGTGGGAGCGCAGCTAGCGCAAAAGAGCGCAGCGGTATGTATGCATCTTTTAGTATTGGCTGTACTGTATTATAATTATGTATTGAACTGCTAAATTTTACTTCTGCTAAAATAAATTACTTTGTGCTTTAGAAACACAACACAATCGCTTGGGCAATGCTTATTTGAAAACGATAGAATTACTTTAATATTATTCTCTTAATTCTTTATTTTCATTCTTCACAGCTGGTGTATACACATGAAACACTTTTATATTCCACCCATTATAAATTCATTACATGAAAACACACTTCCACCACAGTGTAACTCTCAATCCTAAAGTCTGTATTCTGTACTAGCATTCCAAAACCATAATTTCTATTTTTATTAGACCCCCAACAAAATGATGTCACTATAAACACACATTTTGTCTTCACCACTCCAATTTACACTTAAGCTTCCCCCTTGTGATTTAATATTAGCCAAATATTTTGCCCGTGATTTAATTTTTCTTAGATTTAATGATAAAATATTACAAGTACACTGTTGGATAAAATAATTATTTAACAAAGAACAGACACTTATTCTCTCTCTTCCTATGCTTTAACCTACCCCCAAGAATTAACACAGTTTCTCAAATTTTTCTACCTCTTTCTCCTATAAAAAATCTTTTGTTGTCACTCAAATAAGGTAAGAGCAGAGCCATCTTGGCAAGATACATTGCACTGGATAAAGGAAATAAATATAAAATCCAGTAATTGGAAAACTGACAAAGGGGTGTCGAATTCCTCCAATTACATTCTGGTCGGGTTTCAGCCTGACCAAAATCTTTACTATAACATGAAATATTCCAAACACATTCCTTTGCTGGAGTCCTGCTCTGGCACTGCTGCAGTATCACAGCAAAAAATTCTCTTATAAGGTCCATTTCTGTGAATGGATTTTGAGAATGCACTGTTTTAGAATGCAAAGTAGTCTTATTTTGTCATAGAATCCCAGATAAACTTCATTTAGGGAAAAACTGATGTCATATATTGCAGCACGGTTGCTAAGTGGTTAGTACTTCTGCCTCACAGCACAGGGGTCATGAGTTCAATTCCCAACCATGGCCTTATCTGTGAGGAGTTTGTATGTTCTCCTCGTGTTTTACGCGGGTTTCCTCCGGGTGCTCCGGTTTCCTCCCACACTCCAAAAACATACTGGTAGGTTAATTGGCTGCTAACAAATTGACCCTAGTCTGTGTGTGTGTGTGTGTGTGTGTGTTAAGGAACTTAGACTGTAAGCCCCAATGGGGCAGGGACTGATGTGAGTAAGTTCTCTGTACAGCGCTGCGGAATTAGTGGCGTTATATAAATAAATGGTGATGATGATGATGATGATGATGATAAGTCCTCTATAAAGAACATGTTCTCTTTCCTTACTTCAGCCAAACCGACCAAAATATTCTATAGATCCAAAGTTCCACCGTGTACCTGATGCCAGTCATCATAATCACTCTCTTATTTTTCCTGGTTCCAACCCAAATGAGGGAGCCTACAAAATGAGATGCTTTGCTGAATTACTGGAAATATAGGCAACATGATCTATGTTTTGACAAAGATTCAGTTCCTGGGAAGTGTTAAAATAGTGCACTAATTTCTTGATTGTTATCAGCTGTTATTTGTGAGGAATGCTTTGGGACCTGAGAAAGCTCTATCACTTAGAGATATTTCCAGTTTAACAATACTACGGGGCATATCAAGTCTCTCATAAAACAGTGCCACATTAGAATGTTCAAGGGAGGGGAGAAATTACGATAGAATTCCTGCTAACAATTCCTGCCTAGTCCCAGAAGCTCCAGCATGTTGTCAGCAGGCGGAGCACAGTTTCAAAAGAAGCGCCCATGGCCACACTGACAGGCAGCTAGCAGCGATTTCAGCCAGACTGCCTCTCATGTGATAGTGAAAGTTGGGACCGCTCCTTTAGACCAGGGACGGTCCTGATGATTCCAGCTGCCCACAGTTACAAAATAAAACAATACACAAAAAAACAGCTTGGCAGAGCTGCGCCCCCTTGGTTCCAGCGCCCCAGGCTATTGGCTGATCAGGCCCTGCTTACTAGCAATTAAAACAAACAGCCATTAAGTGATTAAATAGTTTATACTTAGCTACAGTGACCATTCAGGGAGCCCCATTGTCTCTTTTAGTTACAGACACTTGATTTCTTTAGCGAGAAGGCTTCTGTACATCAATTTATTTTCCTGGGATTCCAATGTGAAGTTGATCTTTCTTTGCTTAATTCATATAGAAGTTGTGTTAAAGATGGCTCCCTGACTGTGACCATATAAGGTAATAATAATAATGTACATATTTGATTTGCTTAGCACAGCATATCAGCAATGATTACATCTTTCATGTAGAAATCATAATATATATTCAAAGTATATAGCAACATAAGCAGCACAATTCTGTTTATCCCTTACAGGAACTCCTCATAGTGAAAAAAGGGCTTCCTTCAAAAGTGGCTTAAATATTGCCCCAGTTCAGAGCTGCCGATAATTGGGACTCATTAAATACTTTTAATGGGACCTGTTTTGTCTCTCTATGTTACACCTAGGGCTAGATTTACTAAGCTGCGGGTTTGAAAAAGTGGGGATGTTGCCTATAGCAACCAATCAGATTCTAGCTGTCATTTTGTAGAATGTACTAAATAAATGAAAGCTAGAATCTGATTGGTTGCTATAGGCAACATCCCCATTTTTCAAACCCGCAGCTTAGTAAATCTAGCCCCTAGTCTTTTGAAGAGTGTAAAGGAAAATAAAGGGATGTTTCTAAAGAAAGCTGCTTTAGGTTTTTTCAAATGTCATAGTTGCAATATGTGCAAGTTAGTGTCTCCATCTAGTTGTGTATTTTTTCATTCTTCACATCAAAAAGAATTTTAAATAAAATAACTGATTAATTGTCAAACTACTTCGGTAATCTACCTGTTGGAATGTCCTGTGACAAGGCCTATGTGGGTAAAACTAAAAGATCAATAAAGGTACGTGTACAGGAGCATGTTAGAGCAATTAAAAATAAATCTGAACTCTATACGGTATCCAGACATTTCTTCAAATTTCATAACGCGGATCCTATTGGTTTAACCTTCAAGGGAATTGAGCATGTGGTGTTGGGTGCATGTGGTGGTGATTTGGCTACTAAACTCACCCGTAGAGAGATGTTTTGGATATTCAAACTTGACACTTTGGCCCCTAAGGGGCTTAATGAAGCCTTTGAAATGGCATCTTTTATGTTATGATTTAATATGGTACTAATTTTTTCTTATTTTCTTTTTAATATTTTTTATTTTTTATTTTATATGTATAGGATGTCATTATTTATAGGTTGTTTTGTGATCTAACAATCAGGTATATTTTCTTCTGGCTCTGTTATTAATAGCTAGCGGGTCTCTGTATTAGTCAGTTCCGTATGTTTACTATGTATTATGTATAATTTTTATTCCACTGTCATCCTTACCTCTGTTGTATGTGAGGTATTGTTACCAGGGAATAGAAAGCATTTGATTTGATATTATTTTTGTAATTTATGTAATGTATTTTGGCCCTTATATTGTTGTTGTTATGCTCGCCCCCATGGTAACCAAAGCGGAAGTTTGTGCTTATGTTATTGATTTTATGTTATTGAACAATCAATATACTGTAAGTATTGAGTAGGTCTTTGTATTAGTCAGTTTTTCATGATTTTTTCTCTATGGCAACTTTTGCCGGAAATAAGGTATCGTTATTAGGGTTTTATCAGTAGCTCTCTGTAATATCTAGTTGTATATGGATTTATGCAAATTGATAATACTCTCGCAGTTATGATGCATATTGTATATGTTTAATGTAATGTCTTTTACCTGCATGTGGATGTTTTGTTTGTCTCCATTGTAACCTAAATCGGAAGTGAGGTATCGCTACCATCGGAAGTGAACGGAAGTATCGGAATGTGATTGGATATGTGAAAGAGGCTTCAGTATTTATATCAGCTATTATGGAAGTCGGGTATGCTCTCTTGAGAAAGTTCTTTTGGAGGACGAAACGCGTCGAGGAGATATCGTGGCTTCCTTGTCCTATACTAGTGCCTAGAGTGTGGTTGATATACTGGCCGGGACTTCGCTCTGGTGTCGGCTGTGTTCCATGTGGACAGATAAGCTGTTTTGTTTTTATGTACGAGCATTATTATGCTTTTTTGCCGTTCTTAGGCAGTTGTTCTGCCATATATTAAAACTCTTTATTGTGCACTCTGAGTCCCAGTATGACTCCTTTATAGATGGTATTATACTATTGTATCCTTGTCTTTGAGTTATAGTGCAGCTTGTGCCTTATGAAGCTAGGAGGAGGAGTTTGCCGTAAATAACTTCAATTGAGCCTCTGAAAAGCTGATATTCTTCTAATATTTGGTACGGGCACAATTCACCAGTGGATATATTTATACCTATTTGTGTAAACTGAATTACACTATGTGTGGCGCCCCCTTTCTTTTTGTATTCGTTTCTTAGGTATAACACCTGCAAACAGGTGTTTATTGATTTGGGAGCTGCCTCATCACTTCCTAAGTATACTGTTTTGTATTTTTTTACATTTTATGATTGTCAATAGTGCCTTTAGAGCTTAAAATTTGTTTGGTCTTCATATATATATGCATATATATATATATATATATATATATATATATTTATATATATATATTTATATATATATATATATATATATATATATATATATATATATATATATATATATATATATATAGTGTAGTATAATCAGGGGAATAGGTACTATCTCCAGGGGAAGATGCGATGAACAGCAGCAGTAAACCACACAAGTCCAGAGGTTTCAGGTTAACAGTCACAGCTAGTTTATTCATGAGCTTGCAAACAAAACAAAACATTAACAAAATCCTAGCCGTCTGGCTACTAGCTAATATATTTTAGCAAGACTCTCTCTCAGGTGTTGGACCTTGTGTCCAAACACACAGTCAACATATTATTGCTCACCACAGCAGAGTGTCTCAGGAGGCAGCTCACTTACTCCCCAGGTCTGAGACCATGACTGCCTATTCTAGCTGCTTTTTCACAGGCACTTCAGAGGTGCATCTCTTGATCAATCTGTTTAGAGACTGGCAGGCCAGAAGACCCGGACTGGACCTTATGAATGGAGCCCACCCTTCTATTTCTCCATACATAACACCATGGACCCTTACCATATTTTGTTAGCACAGGGAAATACCCTGTGGGAAGCTTTACCCACACATCTACACATTCTCCCTGGTGTTCTGACGTACACAATGCTGGAAGCCTGGGACACATACCTCTGCTATTTAGCCTCCTTCCAGTGACTGTGTTACATACCCCCCCCCCTTTGTTTCAACCTACGGGTGGAACACTTGTAACCCTAAATGCTCCTCTATTTCTTTCCAAAAACTTGTAGCTTTATGCTGTAAACTGGGTGCGAGGGTATTGGATACAGGTTCTTTTCAACCCAAAGAAAGACTGGATAGTGGAGAACTGGGGAAGTTGGCAGCAAATTTTTATAATGAGACGTGGAAACATGGCACCGACACTCAGAGCAGGTTGATCAACAATCAAAGACCTCTTTTCAAACCCCTGGTTTATTGCCAAGTAAGGATACAGCAATCTATTACCAGGTTCTACTGGCTCCTCATTAATAATTTTCACTCTCTCTCTGGCTTTTATTAGGAAGTGTTCTCTTGGAATGTGCCAAAGCCAGATTCAACTGTCACACTAGAGAAATACAACACTAGAGCTTCTGGCACTGAATCACAATGTATCACAATGAATAATAAGGAGTAAGTGGTTCAGCTTCTGCAGAGATCCTATGAGTTCTCTAGTATAAAGTGAAATGAAAAAACAGCAAATCGCAGTGCTGAGGGCTGTGTACACTACTTCTTGTAAATGGATCCGCGAAGCAACATAATATCTCTAAATGTTATTGATAAAAACAACAAAAAAACATCACATAAACATAGTATAATCCTGTACTATACCCCTTCTTCTCTAATGTCTTATACCCCCAACTCCACTGTTTGAAATGTTAACAATAACATCTTTATGGTACCAGATCAATACACAGTTAACTTCTTATTGTAAAAGCACTGTGAGAGAGTGTTGTATGTCCCGTATGTATATTTATGTATACTGTGTCACTGTTGTACCTCTCAAGAATTTTTGTAACTCTTTTCAACATCTGTTATTAATAAAACATATTTAAAAAAAACGAAAAAATCTTAATAGTAAATAAATAAATGATTAAATAAAGGAAATTGCTTTACTCTGATAAGTGCACTGATCTAAAAACCACTAATACATTTACACAAACGGGTTTCATCACATAAAAGTTATATATCAACATTGTTCATTCTGCTGGCATTGAGGCTGCTTGAAAGGTATAACAGATAATCATAACTATTCATCAGCATTTGATTGAACCAAACCACTAATTGCCACCTTGAAAAACTGCAAAGCAAAGTATTTTTGTTTGCTGTTTGGAGATATTTGTGAAGTACATGCAAGGCAAGCAAGGCATGCGATCACTACATAAACAAGTGTGCAGCAGTGCAGGAAAACCAGTGCAGTATGCAAGACATCAACGTAATTAATCGGATAATTAGGCAGAGAAAGACAACACTGTGCAGGCTGCATTAGAACCAGGAAAATGCCGATGTTTCTTCTAACAGTATTTATATGCATTTCCATACTTGCTAACCTGAATCTAGGTCATAGGGTCATACTATTATTTGGAGGACTGTCAAATATTAGATTATAAATATATGCTGATAGCCTGCTGCCAAGATAGTTATCTGCACAAACTGATTTACTATATTGCATGCTTACCTTCACTAATATAACCCAGGAGGGTTAATGGGTGTAAGGAGCATCCGATACATAATTACATCTGAGCGAGTGATGAAATCTTTGGTTGCACTAACCTTGGATTTCTGTGAGACCTTGAACAAGTGATGATTTTTTATCGGTGGTTACAGTAACTTTGGATCATTGTGAAAATCTATTAATTGTAGAGATGGATGATATTTCATTGTACATGTAGTTTATAACTCTACTCCTCTGGTGACTAAGTGTACTTTGCAATGTGCTGGATGTTGACTTTGATGTGCCTGCATGAGAACGCCCTTACTGTACATTGCCTAGGTGAATTCGTCCATTACCCATTCTGTTCTCTCCTCCAAGTCATAGGTTGTTGTAAGTAGGGTTTTTTCCTCCTAAACCAGACGTTTCTGTGCACGCGCAGACTGATTTTGCAGAGGATACTCTTAAAAAGCCACATATTTTCTGTAATGACTCAGGCCCTTAGTGTGCAAAAGTTTGAATTCACTAAGAATTTTGTTAATTTTTGAAAGAATTTATATTTTTTTATCAAGCTACCATTAAATGGATTTAAAGATATAGTTAAGACATTACTTATGTTGCAGATGACTATTATTACTTGAATTTACAAATTTAGAATGTATTATTTACATATGTTTGCAAAATTCCAATTTCAGGAGCCATTACTCCCGTGTATGTTTCTAAAGTTCAATTCTGGGTTCAGAAATGGGCAAAACCAAACAGCTTTCTCAAAAAACATATCCATTTATTGTTGCTTTGAGAAATGTAGGCTATTCCAGGCATCAGATTTCCAAGAAACTAAAGATTTCATACAAAACTGTCCACTGCTGTCTTGAGAGAAAAGGGCAAAGTGATTCAACCAGGATATAAATATAAGCGGAATGCCCAGATGCACTAAATGAACAAGAGGTTAAGTATATCAGAGTCTACAGTTTGGTAAACAGATGCCTTACAGATCCTGAGTTGGTGGCTTTCTTAAACAGTACATGTCACATAACATTGTCATCTGCAACATTAAAAAAGCAACTCTAGATTGTTGGTTTTATAGGAAGAGTTGCAAAAAGAAAGCCACATTTGAAACTTGCAAATAAGAAATAAAAAGGATTGCAGTGAGCCAAAGAACACAGACATTGGATGGTAAATGACTGGAGAAAAGTATTTTGTAAGGATAAGTCTAAGTTTGAGGTGTTTGGATTGAATAGTAGAACATAAATGATGTAGCGCAAATAAGAGGAAGTTGGAGGAGTGCTTGATGGCTTCTGTCTAGCATTGTGGAGAAATTGTAATGTTATGGGGTTGTTTTGGTGCTAATAATGTGGGCACAGAGTGCAAGGAATAATGAACCAGAAAGGTTGCACTTTATTTTAAAACATTGTGCCATGACCTGTGATCAAAGCTTGATTGGTGCAAATTTCAACAAGCAGCAGGACAACAATCCTAAGCATACTTCTAAGCTATGCAAAAGCTAATTGTTAAGAAACAGGGAGCCAGAATACTGTATTCCATGGATTAGCCGGCACAGATCTCTACTCTATTTAGCTTGCAGTAGATCAGCTTGACTGTAATGTCAGGCGAAAATGCCTTACAAGCCAGTTACACCTCTGGGAAGAGCTACAGAAGATGTTGGTATACATTAACCCTGAATATCTTAAAAAACTGACAGCTAGAATGCCAAATGTTTGCAAAGCTGTAATTTTTGCAAATGGAAGTGAATGTAAAGTTTGATGAATAGAACAGTTATATGAAATAAAAATAATAAGTCATGATATTGTCAAAGAATTGACTATAACTTCATATATATATATATATATATATATATATATATATATATATATATATGCCTTTAGGTTACTGTGCTGAAAGCATGTATGTTTAGTGTTAATTTTTAGTAAGGAGTAAATTGTGTTTAGTTAAACCTGTTTGTCAAAGTGTTTATTTCAGAGTTTTTCTTTTGTTTGTTACTGAATTAAACTGTCTGAGGCCAGTTGAACAAAGCCTTTTGACTTGTGTGAAGTCTCTTGCTGCTATGAATACTATCTACCCCAGGAGATGGTACCCTATCTGGTCACAATATAAATATATTAGAGATGTGCGCTGATCCTCGTGAAATTGGTGTCGGCTCTATACCCTATTCGTGTTTTGTCTTTGCTACTAGTTTTGACAAAAAAAGCGAAAGATTTTGGTTATGATTTTGGGTCTGGATCTTGATTTAATTAAAAATTTAGAAAAATAGGTAAAATAATATAATTTTGAAATGTTTTTGCACCAATATTATTATGTATAGCATTAACATTCATTACCAGTTGTTTCCAGTCTATTTTCTAATAATCACTTCACAATTGTCCCAATTTTCACCAATTTTGACCAAAGTCTGCCGTGAGCTGGCTAGCTAAAATTAGTGACAGAACAGTGGCACAAATATATGGCACAGATACCTGGCAGTTTAATAAAAAATACACTCCCTAGACTAGGGGAAACAATAGATGATCTGACACCTATGCAAAAAAAGCACTTTACTGATCATTAATCTTCCTAGGTGCGATACAGGAAAGAAAGAATGTGCATTATGTCTTTTAGAAATCAACTATGAAAAAATTGTTTTCATTAAGACCTTTGAGACTATGCAAATGTCACTCTTTGGCATTGAGAAATTGCTCTTTAATGCAGGTAAAATTATGTTTTACATGAAAAAAAAAAAATGATGGTGGCCAAGAAAAGATAACTCTGACAAAGGCTCAAAAAGTCCCAGTTTTGCTTTATCAAAGTTATATGATGTGTCATGTTTCCCCAGTGAAGAACCTACATTTATTGAATAACAAGGTGACTTGTAGAATGAGAGCTTAAATTCGCACAGGACGTATTTTAAATTCTCACAGGACGTATTCTTTGTTACAACATCATAGACCAAGCCAAGTCTGTAAAACCTGATCTGTAGAAACAGACGATCCAGGACTGCAACCAACAATTGGAGTCCCAGATAAAATGCTTCCAAAAGGGTGATGAGGATGAAGTTGTAATCAGAGAAAGTAATGTTTTAGAAGTCACTCAAAGACGGAATCCACTCACTACACTTTTAAAGACTGAAGCTTTTGAAGCATTTATCAAATTAGTAATGATATAAGAAACACTGAATTTTCTCAATTGTATATTTGCTTCACTGAGGAGCCAAGAAAGAACAAAGGATTACTTTTATGATACCTCTATACTCTCTGATCTACTTCATAATCAAGAAAGAACATAACAGAGCATCCATCATAGACACTTATGCTCCAGAAACAGGCAGCATTCATTGGATAGACAGTGGTAGAATAGTTAGACATTGATAAAACTAAATAGTTGAAGTTGGACTGCACTCATATAAAAAACTAAAATACTATGCACACTAGTAGAGATTTAGAGAAATAGATAGATACCCATTTGTAATGTGTGACACAATTTGATGGCACTATATAAATACATTTAGATGAGGATTAATGAAGGTTGAGTGCACACATAATAAAAAACTTCAAAGACTAAGAATGCAATAAAATTATAATGTAACAGAGCATCCATCATATACACTTGCTACAGTAACAGGCAGCTTCTTTGGATGGACAGTGGTACAATTAATACATTAGACATTGTTAAAACTAAATAGACAAAGGTGGCCTGCACCATCATCTGTTTATTTCTTATGCACTTATCCTTGGGTAGAGTATACATTGGTTGCCAAGAGTAGAGCTTTCAAACACCTTGTGGTTTTACTGAAAGTGCTTTTTACGGTATGAGTTAGGTAGATCTGGCTGAATTGAAATTAATATATGCCGAAAGGGCTGCCCTTGTGAATCAAACAAGGGGAATGTCACACGTATATATTTGCAAGTATATAAATATGTCATGTATAAAATATGTCATGTATATCAATATGGAATGTATAAATAATATATATATGTTATATTAGTGAAGTGCAAAAAATATGTAAAACAGACATTTCAGATTAGGCAATAGTTGGCCTTCCCAATATATGTATAACTCACATTGATTCAGATTTGGTTGCCAAACATCTGTTTTGACAAGAAAATGCAGTTGAATTTCGAAAGTCCACCTTCTGAGAAATTAAGAGAGACTCAGCAGACAGTTGACTGCTTGCAGCACTAGTAGCATGATGAAAATATTTAGGCATTACAACGAGTTACAAAAAGCTCCCAAAAAAGGGTATTTTGGTGCAAGAATGTACTACAATGAAGGCTTCACAAGATTCTTGGAGAAAAGTGGAATAGCCAAAAATCCACATATTGAAAATGACACGCACATAGGATAACAAACTAAGCACTCTATTTGTTTGGGCCCCCACAAAAACCAACATTTTGATTGTTGGTTGTTCAACTGGAGATTAAATAGGGATGTTAACAAATGAATCATGGGCATTTGGATAAAAGTGGTCATCTTCCTCAGTGGAAACTAATCATCACCCTCATCATCATCTTCATTGAAAATTTCTACACCAATTACATTTTCCTTTGAATATAGAAGATACATCAAGTAGGTTCCCGTCAGGCAGCACGTGTGACATATTAGAAAGGTTCAGCAGCAAATACATTGGACAGGGTCAGCACTTCAGCAAATACATTGGAGAGGGTCAGCAGCAAATACATTGGAGAAGGTCAGCACTGCAGCAAATACATTGGAGAGGGGATAGCAAAGGCAGTGTCAGAGCTCATTAGACGGACAACGTTGGCATCAGTAGATATTATTTAACAGATGTTGAGACAACACCTAGGTGTTCGACAGCCACAGGATTGACATAATATGATTGGTAGACAGCAGAATAGACAGGGTTATAAAGTTAACATTATACATCAACAGTATTATTAGGACAACAACTGAAATGTAGACAGCATTTATTAGGTTCACAATTCAAATGTAGGCAGTATTATGCCTAATTCTATTCTTGTCCCTAACCTTGTCCCTAGACCTTTCCCTATCCCTGCCCCTAACCATATCCCTATCCCTAATCCTATAATAATACTGTCAACATCTGAACACTGGTGACTGCCTTACCTCAACACAATCATCATCCTCCTCATTATCTCATCCATTTACAGCACATTCATTTTCAGATCCACAATTATCCCCCTCATCCTTTTGCACATTTGCGACTTCCATAGTAGTCATCTCAATTTCTATGGATAAATCATCATCAACACTAATACTACTACTTCCCATATATACACATATATTGTAGGTCCACTAAGTAGCTGAGAAACTTGTAAGAGAAGCAGAAATCTCTACATAATTTTGCACAACTGCTGTGGCTGGTTACTAATTCTTATTGAAATAGTAGGAGGTGTGCACAATTAGGTTTTAAAATTGTATGTATACAAACTCAATTTGGTCCTCATGCGAAATACTGAAATGCATATATTTATGCTGCTAAAACTAAATGAGGCCTATGATTTAATGATTATATTTCTCTGCGAAATTAAAGACACGTTACCTAAAATTACATATACAGGAAAAAAAAAAAATTTAAGTTGAGAGCAACTATTATGTAATGTTTATACAGTATTGTATAATTACAGTATTTTAAGTTTTCACGTATCCTAAATAAGTATTATATTTCAAGACACATATCATGAAGAAGCACCATATCATTAACTGTGAAACTCACAGACATTGTATCTCATAGGTAATAAAATGTCTGATTTTGTGAACGCCAAATGAAATACATTTTCTTTTAGTTTACAGCGAAAATGTGTATTGAAAATGTGTATGATTTTCAGTGTGGCAACTAAACTCTCTACACTTATGAATTTTTTATGAATTTCTCCTGTTCATTATTAATGCTTGTGATATATTCGACAGATGATATGGAAAATAATTTAATAAAGTTACAAAGACAGACTTTTTGGAATGGGTTTACTTGATTGATTGGACTTTTATAATAACTTTATAACAGCGGAAGGAGGAGGGGTAAATTGATTTCATTATGATGGTTTATGAGTACTCAAAGCTGGTTTTCAGATTTTATTGATGTTTCAGTGCCATTGCTGAACACTCAGCCAATGCATTTTTTTGGATATTGAAGATGCTTTTTTTGCATTTTTATTGCAATATTATTAGCTTTTATTTATTATTAAGAATGTGCAAAACTCAGCAAAATTGTATTTGTATGTAAATAGTAATATGCAGCTTTTTGTATAATGTTATAGATACATTTTTCTGCAATTATATGTCACATATTTTTTTTCAAGATGTGCATAAGGGAACAGCATCTTTTAATTATTAAAACAAGTTCCCCTAAACTCCATATGCTATAAAAGGCAGATGAAAAAAGTTAATACAATATTTTATTCCAAGTGGAAAAGTGAGAAATAATTGCTTGGGTACTAATAAAAATGTAATTTCTCAATTGAATATTATTATTAGTAATAAATAAATAATACATGTCAAGCTGTGGATTCTAGATGTATTTTCATATTTTTCATAAGCTTGTGACTATTTTGACGCGTAGTAATAATATTTGATTTCTGCTATCAGAAGGTAATAATTTTACCACCTACATAGCAACAGTGAGTAAATGATGCTTAGGAGTAGATTTACTGAACTGCACGTTTGAAAAATTGAAACAGTTTCCTATAGCAACCTATCAGATTCTAGCTGTGATTTTGTAGAATGTACTAAATAAATGATAGCTATAATCTGATTGGTTGCTATAGGCAACATCTCCACTTTTTCAGACCCGCAGTTTAGTAAACCTAGCCCTTAGTGTCTGCTGTTCTGCCCTTGAATACTAGTACTTGGATATGTAGATTTAATTTTATTTTTATTAGACTTATATTGAACATGACTAGTGGGTACACTTTTATAACAGAGGCAAAGTAATCTGAGTGTCTTGTTCAAAGTATTAATGAACTGATGGTTAGCTGATTAAAATTTAATTTTGTGCTCAGTAAAGAATAGGAAAAGTCATTGTTAAGAGAATGCTACACAGGTGCTATTTTCAGATGTGCAACTGGACATTCTTTAGTACTTTTTTTATATTATATAATTCTTCTAAATTATTTCATATAGGTATAATAGATCAGGAAAAATACTAGTAAATAACAACCTGCCTTTGTCTGTGCACCAAAGGAGAGATTTAGCAACTTAAGGCCTGTGGAAAATACTTTGAGAATTCTCTCAGCCTAAAGCAAATGAACCTTAGATAATTGCATCTATTATACAGACTAAGACAAGTACTTTTGTGATGAGTACTGTGTGAAGACCTATACAAGCATAATAAAATCTAACATTAATACACACACATATACCAATCAGACACAACATTAAAAACACTGACAAGTGAATTGAAAAACATTGATTATCTCGTTATAATGACACCTGTCAAGGGGTGGGATATATATGAGGCAGCAAGTGAACAGGCAGTTAACGAAGCTGATGTATTGGAAGCAGGAAAAATGGGCAAGTGTAAGGACAAGGTCCAAATTGTGATGAATAGATGACTGGGTCAGAGGACCTCAAAAATTACAGGTCTTGTGGGTTGATCTAAGTATGCAGTGGTTAGTACAAAAGTGATTCAAGAAGGACATTCAGTGAACTGGAAACAGGGGGGAACAAAGGCTAGCCAGTCTGGTCCAATCGCACAGAAAAGCTACTGTAGTAGAAATTGCTGAAAAAAGTTAATGCTGGTATTGATAGAAAGGTGCCAGAAACCAGTGCATCACAGCTTGTTGCGTACTGCCAAAAGCACCAACAATGGGCATGTGAGTGCCAGAAATTGAACATGGATCTCTGGAAGAAAGTGACCTGGTCTAATGAATCATGTTGTCTTTTACATCATGTGGATGACTGGGTGTGTGTGAGTCATTTATCTGGGGAAGAGATGGCACCAGGTTGCAATACGGGAAGAAGGCAAGCTGACAGATGCAGTGTGATGCCCTGGGCAATGTTCTGCTGGGAAACCTTGGGTCCTGGCTTTTGTATTGATGGTACTTTGACACATCCCACCTACCTAAACATTGTGGCAGAACAAAGACACCTTTTCATGACAATGGTGTTCCCTGATGGCAGTGGCCTCTGTCAGCAGGATAATGCACCTTGCAAAACTGCAAAACTGTTCAGGAATAGTTTGAGGAACATGACAAAGAGTTCAAAGTGTTGAATTGGCCTCCAAATTCCCCAGATCTCAATTCGATCGAGCATCTGTGGGATTTGGAAAAACAAGTCAGAGCCAAGGTGACTGCACTGCGCACCTTACAGGACCTAAAGGATTTGCCATGCCTCAATGGGACAGAGCTGTTTTGGCGGCATGAGGGGGACCCACAGAATATTAGGCAGGGCGTTTTAATGTTGTGTCTGATCGGTGTGTGTATATATATATATATATATATATATATATATTTATACTATATGGACAAAAGTATTCAGACACTTGACTATTACATCAACAGGGACTGTAATGAAATTATATTCAAGTACATATTCTTTAATATGGAGTTGTTGGTCCCCCTTTTTGCAGCGATAACAGCTTCCATTATTCTTGGAAGGCTTTCCACAAGATGTTGGAGTGTTTCTGTAGGAATTTGTGTCCATTCATTCTGTAAAGCATTTTTGAGGTCAGGCAATGATGTTGGACGAGAAGGCCTTGCGCACAATTTTCATTAAAGTTCATCCCAAAGGTGATTGATGGGATTGAGGCTAGGGCTCTGTGCAAGCCAGTCATGTTCTTCCACACTGAACTCATTAAACCATGTATTTGTAGTCCTTGGTTTGTGCACTGGGGCACAGTCATGTTGGAATAGAAAAGGGCCTTCCCCAAACTGTTGCCACAAATTTGGAAGCATGGCATTGTCCAAAAGGACTTAATATGCTGAAACATTAAGATTGCTCTACACTGGAGTAAAGGGGCTTGGTCAATCGCTGAAAAACAGCCCCATACCATTATCCCTAATCCACCAAACTTCACAGTTGGCATAATGCAGTCAGGCACGTAATGTTCACCTGGGACCCGCCAAACCAAGACATCTGACTGTCAAACAGAGAAGCATGATTCATCACTTCACAGAACACATTTCCACTGCTCCACAGTCCAGTGTTGGTGTGATTTACACCACTCCATCTAAAGCTTGGCTTTAGTTTTGGTTATGTGAGGCTTGCATACAGCTGCTCGGCCATGGAAATCTATTCCATTAAGCTCCGACCACACAGTTTTCAACCTTACATTAATGCCAATGAAAGTTCAGACCACTTCAGCTAAGGAATCAGCAGAGCGTTGGCGACGTTTACGCACCATGCGCCTTAGCAGTCGTTGACCCTGCTCTGAGATTTTATGTTTCATGGCTGAGTTGCCATTATTCATAAACTCTTCCAATTTCTAATTATTTCATTTACAGTACAGGGATGAAATTTCATGAACCGTCTTATTGCAAAGGTGGCATACTATCACAGTACCACGCTTCAAGTCACCGAGCTCTTCAGACCAACCCATTTTGTATCACAAATGTTTGCAAATGGAAACTGCATGGCTAGGTGCTTGACTTTATATACCTCTGGCTACTGGTCTAATTGAAAAAATACCTCAATTCAATAATTAACAGGCGCGGCCAAATACTTTTGTCCATATAGTGTGTGTGTGTGTATGTATATATATATATATATATATATATATATTTAAAATGGTGCTGTACTCAAATACTTTTTTGATTATTCATATATACATCAACATAAAGCATACATAAATACAATTCCTATTAGAGATGTGCGCAGACCCCCTGTTTTTTTTTGTTTTGGCTCTCAAACCATCCTTATAGTTTGGTTTTGGCCAAAAATTGAAGCGTGTTTTGGTTTTGGTTTTGTCACTGGATTTTATAAAAAAAAGTAAAAAATGGGTAAAATCATGTAATTTTGAGCTGTTATTGATCCAATATTAATATTTCTATAATTAACATTGATTTACCTGCATTATTCTATTGACCACATCATAACTGTGAATATTTTCACCACTATTGGCCAAAGTCTGCAGAGAGCTGGCTTGCTAAATATAGTGACAGAGCAGCGGCATATAGGCATGGCCGTTTAAAAAAAACTTATGATCCATATGAGTCATAGTTGCAGAGCACTGGCTGATCATTTTAGAAAAGAAGATAGACCTAGGTTGGCCTCACCCAGAAGAGAAATGGTGCGATAAATACCAAATATTTTCAACATTAGACAGCATGTGTGACACAATGTTGAGAGGCAGTAATAAAAGCTCATTAGACACATAGCAGCTTCAGTAGAAAATTTAGACAGATAGCTAGACGAAGGATGGCTGCACCCAGAAGTTAAATTGTTGGGGAAAAAACACCAACTTATTTGTAATTCTCAACATTAAGACAGCATGTGTGACACATTGTAGAATGACAGCAATAAAAGCTTATTAGACAGGATAGCAGCATCACCAATAGACAATTTAGAAAAGAAGATAGACCTAGGTGGACTTCACCCAGAAGTGACGTGGCGGGAGAAAAAGCACAGACACAATATTTTCAATTATGTGTAACACATTGGAGAGGGACAGCAGCAGCAGTAATGAGAGCTCATTAGATAGAAAGCAGCAGCATCAAAAGACATTTTAGACAAGATAATGGACCTAGGCTATAATGTAAAATAGTGCAAGATTTATAAATTGGCCCCTTCATTGTCTTCTCTTTTCCCTCTCTGGTATAATCCCGATTTCTCTCTAGACCTTAACCCTTATCCTTTTTTTGCTTGGTTTGCATCTGGACTTCATTTTCTTGATGAACTCCCGGTGCAAGGCTTCTTTCTCACTTTTTCTACTCTTTGTGACACATGTGCACTCCCTTCTAAGGCTTTTCATCAGTATCTGCAAAACCGTAATTTGTTTTATGCTTCCTACCCCAGGATGCCAGACTGCTATCTTTATTTGAGCTGTATTGTCTACATGGTTCCTTGACCAACGGCCTCATCTCCTCTCTTTACTATTGTAGTCTTACTTCTCCCGCTCCATATACACCTGGGGGGGATCTGGGGAAACATAATCCTGCAACAGCCGCAGTGGCTAAATTGGAGCACTACGCTCTCCAATCCACTTCAACTGCTCCTAAGGATGATGGGCACCTAGCTACAGCTCCAGATAACCCAATCACTTAGGGTTTACAGCCCGCTGAGACCTCTCCAACCTTACAGCAAGTCCCTCAGGCTATCTCCACCAGTGAAAAGAAGGTCACAGATAGGATAGGAAAGGTGCAGGCCGACCTCTCCCTTATCCATCATGACCTTCAAAAAATGCGAGAACGAGTGGCAAAAACTGAGCTTTTCACTGGAGGATGCTGCTGCAAATGTGCAGAGTCAGCTTGCAGATTTATTGACTCAGATTAATCTATTTCAACAAAAATTCTCGGATATGGAAGGGTGGCTGCATCGCAGCAACCTGAGATTAGTGGGTCTCAAAGAAAAATCAGAGGGTTTCAACCCTGAAGCATTTCTAGAAAACTGGATGATTCAAAAATTCGGGAAAGAAGCCTTCTCGCCCCATTTCTCTGTCGAAAGGGCACAACGCCATCCTCCCCAGACGCCTCCACCTGGAGCTTATCCTCATACATTTATTGCAAAGATCTTACATATCAAGGACAGGGATGCTGTTCTTAGATTAGTGCATCAACAAGGTCCTCTTAAGTTTAATAATCATATCGTATCAGTATTCCCCAAATTTGCTTTGGATGTACAAAGTCTAGGGGCTAGATTTACTAACAGGCGTGTTTGTAACCTGCCGACTTTCGACGGGTTTAGCGGCGGTTTAGCCATCGCCGAATTTACTAAGGCTAAACCCGCCGTCCAAACGGCCCGAAATGATGTTTCCAAACCCGCCTCTGTATAAAGCGCCATGACGGTTTCAACAATGTTCAACATACAAACAGCCGGATTTACTATTAGGGGGTTTATAAAGCCGCCGGAAAACCGCCATTCAATATACCAAAATGAAAGCGCTGCTTGTGAGCGGCGAGATTGTTCAAACAGTGTGCTGTTTCAGATATTTGGTCAATCAGAACAGAAGGAAAAGGGCCATTTCATGTACAAAGTTTTTTCCTTTGGGATTGTATATGTTAAAATGCCAGTGTCTTGTAATTGCAGTGTTGTTTTGGTTTCTTTTTCTCTTGTGTCTTCCCACCATGCAATTTATTTACTGATTTCCACATTTGTTTTTTTTTTTAATATTGCAACAAAACCCTTAACAGAGTGTAAAAGCAATTCTAATGTACTCAATAAAGAATGGGTTTCTGGCTGATGACTCCTCTGCTGCGTCCTCACACATCTGCACAGCACAAATTCAATGAGGCACATACCCACTAGTAGAGGTGTGTTATAGCATACCTTTGTACTTTGGTAAACTAGGTTCAGGTTACTAGAATAATCTGGTTGGGTGGCTATGTATGCACCTGAAAAGGGGTCTGATATTATCCTGGCTGGCTGTTTGATACATAATCTAGCAATACATCAACTTACCCCACCGATTATTGCAGTAGACAGTGAAGAAGAAGGGGTCCGTGTCACATCTGGTGATGTGCAGAGCACAGAGGGCGGAAGGGAGATTAGAGACCGTCTAATTGCAAACTACTTTACGTGTAAGTACATAGTATGAAAAACATTTTTTGCTCAAAAATGTGTTTTATGTGAGTGCAATTTTTTTATTTTATTTTAAAAGTTTTGTAAATTGGAACCTTTAAAAACAGGATAGTGTGTACTCCTCATGTGGTAAATATGAACATCCCTGGAATGTGACAGTCAGAGGTCAATGTTTAAGTGAAATTAGTGCATAGTTTTTAAAACATCAGTATACTCTTGTTTAATTAGCAGAAAAGAAACACTGACACCATAGAAATTTAACTGCATTTATTGCAGAACACAATAAATAATAACGTATAATGCTTACACAAACTTGTGAAAACATTAAGCAATATTAATTATTGCACTGGCGACGCCTTTTTGCAGGCATATCACAATGCTTGGCGCCACTCTCTCCCCTCCCTCGCCCACCCTTGGTGCGAGCACCTCTCTTTGGAGGAGTACTCTGTACAGATGTGCTAGGCGTACTAGCGGTACTGGTGGTGGCTGAAGACATAGGTGCCGGTAAACCGGCTACAATTTCTGAATGTAGTTGCCCTGCCAGCCGGGTCACATTGGCATTTTCCTCATGTACTGTGGAATGTAAGACCTCCACAGCCCCAGTCATTTGGGCCAGCTGCACATTGGTCTGTTCTAAAGCTGTTGCCAGACGGTTGATTCCAGCAGGGAGTTGACTATTGGAGCGGTGTATCCGCCTCAACTGGGCCGCAATTTGGGACATGTGGCGAGTTTGCCTGTCCATCAACATTGTTTGCTGCTGCTGGAATGCGCCAATAGACAGCGCCATTTCTCTGACTGGGTCCATACTTTCAGGTGCAGGTTGGTGGTGTGATGGTTCAGCAGGGCCAGGTGAAACTTCCCGGAGGCCAGACACAGGGGCATCCACTGTTACCAGGGTGATGGTCGTTTGATCCTCTGGCTCGGGGGACATTTCCAGGGACTCCGCCTGAGGTGCCTGGTATGAAGAGGGCCCTGTGTATGAAAAATTACGGTAAGTATATAGTATATAATATGTTTGTATATTGCATTCTGAACACTGGATAGGAAAGAATATTCTTTAGCAACTACAGATTCTTTCACAATGTTTGCATTCCTGATTTCTTGTCCTATGCTACCTGCTTAAGGATGCACTTATTATCCTTTTAATACCCATTATCATTTGGACTATGTATGGCTGAGGGGGATAAAAAAGCAAAGTCTTTTTAACCTACAAATATAAGCATTTAGTCAGCCAAATGCTGCTAGACCGTGCTTTGGGGTAAACTACTACTATTTTAGTACTCCCTCTGTGTAGTACATGCTGGGTTATTTTGACTAAACTGCATGCTATAAAAAGTGGACATGTTGCCTATAGCAACCAATCAGATTTTAGCTGTCATTTTGTTGAATGCAATAAATAAAGTAAAGGTATATTCTGATGGGTTTCTATAGGCAACATATCAGTTTAGTAAAATGTAGCCCTAAGTTCTCATTGCAAACAATAAAAAAAAAAAAAATTGACAGCAACATTTGCACAGAAAAACAATTAACTCCATTATTTCTCTCCTAAACAGAAATCACGCACCTGCTTGCTCGTCTGTGCCCGAATCTCTGACTGAAGGTGGAGGTGTAGGTCTGGGACTGGGACTTAACTGCGGTCCCGGCGATTCTGGATGTATTAGAAAAAGCATACAATGTATTTCCAGAAAAAAACAATTTCCAAATATACTGTTTATTGCAAAAATGTGTTTGCAATTTTATTTTTTTTTGGTATGAGAAAACAAAACCCTTTACAAACTATTAGAGTCAAAAATACACTTTGAAAAACTAAAAAAAATGCAAAACAAATAAGAAAAAACGTTTGCAAAGAAAAAAGCAGTTTTAAAAGGAGAAAAGCAGTTTTAAAAAGACTTTTAGGGTAAAAAAACCAAATAACTCACCAACTACTTGGCCAAAAGAGGGCGAATCTGTGTCCTGCACATTTATGCCCTCTACAATTTCAGCCGGCATTATCTGGCGCAGCTCCTCCTCGTACGTGGTATACTCCATACGAAGTGGGGGGCCACCACCCGTGCACCTTGTAGACCTCCTTTCCTGGGCCATCTTCTCTTTAAGCCTCCTCTTAATATCAGAGAAGCGCTTGCGGCAGTATGCCACTGTCCGCTTCAGTGGGCCCACCGCATTCACGGCCTCACAGACTCTCCCCCACAGTTGGTGATGCTGCCTTAGAGGAGTCCGGGCTGCCAGGTTCCCTAGGATGACCTGTTAGCAGGGAATGATGTTGTGCACCAACACACAATTCTCATCATGTGAGAAGCGCACATTCCTCCCTGTCTTGGTCTTCCTGCCCTGTCCTGTCTCCTCAACCTCTCCCTCTCCCTCCTCTGACCCCTCAACCTCCATCTGCCTCTCCTCAGCCTCTTCTCCCCTCCTATCTCTGGACATTTTTACCCAGAAGACAGAAAAACACAAAACACTGAAGGACTTACAAACACAAAGAACAAACTACACTACCTACAGACACACTCTCCACACAGTCACACACAAGTAACACAGACAAAGGACAAGTCAAATACAAAAAATACAAGACAGAAAATAAATGAGAAAATAAATGTACAAAACAGGAAAAAACCACAGGACTACTCACACTTCAATCAGATATCGCTCCACCAATCCACCAAACTCCAACTCTCACCAACTCTCAGCAAACCACTATCCTCCAAACTCCTCTCACAAAACTCCTCTAAACCCTATCGGAGAAAAAAGTGTCAGGCCAGTGGTTTATATAGGGCTTGTGATGTCAAATCTCCTGAGTTTGAAAATAGCCAATAGTAACAGACCAGGAGACAGGTGTAATTTTTAAAAAAAAGCCTTTACACAAAAGCGCCGTCATTTAAATCAAAAGCGCCATATTCTATTCAAAGCCACCGGTGGCTTTGAGCATTACATCCCGCCGTTACATCGCCGGCGGCTTCAAATTGAAGCTGAAATGCGCCCATTAGTAAATCCGGCTGTTTGCAATGCAAACCCGCCGGAAAACCGCCGCGATGCATGGCGGCTTGAAGCTGCCATGCATCACGCCTGATAGTAAATCTAGCCCTAGATCTCAGTTCGCTCAAGTTAAGGTGGGAGTGGGCTGGACGCGGACACAACAATCTGGCATAACGCTGCATTACCTGAAATATGTAAATTGAGTGGGGACTGCTTTTGGCATCGCCCTGGGGTGTTCTCGTTGGGTCACTTTTATAAAGCAAACTTGTTTAAGTCCTTTGAACAATTTCTAAGAGATTTCCAGATACCTCAGAGGGCATTCTTCAGATATCTGCTAATTAGGCATGCTACTCAGTCACAATTTGGTAACTTAGCTCCTCTTTTGATTGCTTCACCAATTAGATCATTATAAGAAAATATGGGAGTACGCAGAGTGATTTCATCTGTGTACACGGAACTTACCTATCATCAAACTAGCAATATCTTGTTACCTCTTAAAGCTAAGTGGGAATCCAATGTTGGCATACTTACAGAAGAGGATTGGTGTCATATCCTAAAAGGTATAAAAAATGTCACGCCGTGTGTTCGTTTCCAGCAAATTAATTTCTATATTTTGCACAGGGTATATCATACTCCTATGTCCTTGGATATGTTCGGTATGAGGCAAAGCGCTATATGCCCTAAATGTGAGTTGTCAGGATGCGATTTTTGGCACTTGTTATGGGAATGTCAGAAGGTATATGTCTTTTGGGTTAAGGTATGGGAGTGTATTGGTGAGGTTGTTCCGGGAATTCCCCTCTTGGTGCCCAAGCCATGCCTATTTGGCATTACTCTTGAAGATAACCTAAATGTACCTCTCTACAATTTTGTTTTTATAGCCAAACTTATTATAGCGCGTGACTGGCTTGCTGAGGTAAAACCTGATTTTTATAAATGGAAGGTTTTGGTAAACGATACTCTGAACCACGAGACATACATTTACATTGAGAGAAGGGCGATATACAAGTACAACAAAATTTGGTCTCCTTGGTACGAAGACATAGATTGAGTGTGGTGGGGGCTAACTCCAGTTAATTTAACTTAATTTAATTTAAATTTAATTTAATGTAGTACCTGAATTAGGCCTGGCGTATCAATTTATCTGTTGTTAGTATTGCTTCCATAGATTTTGCGTTATGGTGCTGTGTGTACCCACTGGATTTTTATGTATCCATACCTCTGGTTGGGTGTAATCTGTGCCTGCTACCACTCGTTCCTCGCGAGAAAATAGCATGCTATTGACAATAATCTCACTGCAATTTGTCATTGGCGGCTAACTTTTGTTTTGTTTTGTTACATTATGTTTTGTTCTTTCTTTGTCTTATTTGTTTTGTATGCCTACTTTTTGTATGCACTAAAACTAATGAAAACTACTTGATTTAAAACACAGGGGGTCTTAATAATATGTCTTCTCTCTACTTCTAATATTTGGTCTCTCTCTTTGCTGGCTTTGCCCCTTGTCTTCTGTCTTTCGTTATTCCGCTTCGCCCATGAAACCCCCCTGCTCTCCTTCTCTCTATTATCTTCTTTCTCTCGTTCCTACTTCCCATTGTCTTAAAACTTTGGCAAAAATAAAAAAGACTTCAAGCTCCTCTGTGCATTTTCATTATTGATAGAGTTATTTTGTCTTCTTTTTAGTTGTTATTCTTCTACCCTATATTGCTACTTATCATGTTCGTCAACTCTTTTATTATTGTTTTACTCTGATGTAAAATCACATTTGTGATCGTGCTTGAAGTTTTCAATAAATCATTAAAAAAAAGAGCAAGATAGAATTCTCCTTGTGCCCTCACACCCATATGTTTGAAAAGGACATGCATAGTTTAACAAACCAAGCACTTTGCTGACAGGGAATGCCACTTTTGTGGCTGAAGTGCTTGACTTGTTTAGGCCCCCACAGAAGAGAACATTGTTGTTGTTTGTTGAGCTGTAGAATAGATAAGGATTTTAACAATTTACTAATGGGCCTTAGGCTAACAGTGGTTACCTTTTTCCAATATCATCACCCTCATCCTCATCACTGATGTCAATATTACCATCACACAATGCGAGTTCATCCCATCTGGAATTCAGCGTTACAGATTCTGCTTGTAGCCTGTAGCAACAACTGTGTTCCTCATACGATTTGTAGATCAATTTAAATAAACAGCAGGTTTCAACATTTATGGGTAGTAGCCTCCTATGATGAATGCTCACAATGTTCCCTGCTGTGCTAAACACTCTTTCCGAGTACACAGTGGAGGGTGGGCAGCTTAAGTACACATCTTGTATAAGGGGCTCCAAATTGCTGTTTTTTCCTCCCAGAATTCAAAAGGACTGTCTGAGATGCTTATTTGTACATTACCATTACAGTAATCCTCCACCATTCTACCTAAACAAGGTGTATCACATTGAGTCGTGGTAGAAGTGTAAAAGTATTTGGTCATTTCTTTTAAGCCTGATCAGATGCCATAATAATAGTTCACATTGGTGCTCTGTTGACTCATCATCAGTGTGACTCTTAGTAAAGGAAAGTTCTTCTTTGGCATTTTTAGGAGAAGTCGAAGCAGGGAACATGGCATGTGTGACTTGAACCAACAGCCTGCTCCCAAGGAGTTGTTAGCATATGTGAAGCTTTGTGTCACTTGGAAAGAAAGATATTACATAAGACTTAAACCTAGGATCAAGCATGGTTGCCAAAATGTGGTAATCCAATTTCAAAATGCTGCAAACCCTTGGGTCCTGGCAAAGCAAAGAAAGAGCTTGATCTACAAGGCCAAAATACTCAGAATCATTTATTTGTATCTCCTTCTTCAGATTATCTACCTGCTTTTCCAGTAGTTTGATTAAGGTTATGATTTGATTCAGACTGGCATTGTATGAATTCACTTAATTTGTTACAATTTCAAATTTATTGAGCAGCTTGCATAAAACTGAAAGTGTGCTGGAGTAAGGTAACTTGTCCCCTTTCTCCATATCTCATGGCTTAATGTGTATTGCTTGTTGCTGTTCCTTTAGTCGCTGAAGCATATAAAGTGTGGAATTTCACATCATGACTACTTTTTTCTTTAGTTGGTGTTCTGGTAAGTGATATTTTTTTCGCTGCAATGGTCAACGTATTTTTGTTGAATGCCAAAAATTCACACAAATTTTAATGGGCCACACACAGCATTTCAAGCACTTACCTCTCATTTTTTTAAAAATTCTGAAGCACCATATTTATTGTGTGTGCAAAGCATCATGCATGTTAAAAGTCGTAGTGCACGTAAAATGTTCGCTCCTATATAGCAATGTAGAATCCTGAGGA
Organism: Mixophyes fleayi; assembly: GCF_038048845.1. Lineage (NCBI taxonomy): Eukaryota > Metazoa > Chordata > Amphibia > Anura > Limnodynastidae > Mixophyes > Mixophyes fleayi. Next base: position 54,051,442 of record NC_134410.1, read on the forward strand.
GAGTCTTAGCGGAGTGAGCAATTTTGCTATAACATTCTTACGTTTCTCCAATAGAATGACACCAGTTTGTTTCTTAGTGAAGACAGCAATACTATGGTAGCTTTACTGTGAATGATATAGCATTGTGTGCTAGCACAACTATGCAGAAAGGATGAGGATAGTTAGTACAATGGCATTTTCTAGGGACTGAATCGCTTAAGCTTCTCATCATTCCCAAAGCTTAACATTCCTTAATTCCAGGTTTACCTTGACTCCGGTTACGTAACCCCCAGGTTGATTAGACTATGTCTCAGATTACATCCTGAAGTGTATCTTGTAAGAACTCCTGCCTCCAGCTTGTTATACCACTTCGAACTGCAGTCTCTTCTGGTAAACAGCTTCCACCCTTACCTTACAGGTAAGGGTGGAAGCTGTGGATTTCTTCAATAAAGCTGGTGCTGACTCCTTACCACCACATTGAGAGTGAGTTTTTCCTATAGATTTTGTGAAAGTTAAATAATTGGATGAAATTGTTTCAAATTAATAACCATCAATTTAATTGGCTTTTCTGAAAATATGCGAATAGCACGCTATGGCGTGGAAGGGCGTATTACGCAATAACACTAGCGAACACTTTTATATACATTCACACTCACAAAATCCTTTGTAAATAGTTCACCTTAGTAAAGTTTCAACATGATGAACAGTATATAATCTATTATTTTATATCTCATTTTATAATATATATCAGAATTCAGCCATAATTGAATGAGCACAGTGACTGTGCACATACAATCCCTTCCCCCACCTGTTACCATGGGACTTGAATACCTGAGAAACGACTTTTGAGCAGTTGGTCAAATTAACATGTGAAAGACTGTGGTCTGTATCCTGTGGAAAGGTAAACAGCCCACCCACAAGAAAGGTTTTTGATCTCATATAATAAGGGAAGTGAAGCTCACTTGCTGCCTAATTTTCTACCTGGAAGGACACCCATGGCCCAACTACTGGAATGGAATGGCGGTCTGTATAAGGGGCCTGGAGAGGCCATTTATATTAGAACCTAGCTAGTAGGAAAAATGTAGTTGCAAATGAAGTTTTGAATGGAAGATGGTTGCTGTGTGGTTCTTTGTCTGTGTGGTTCTGTGTAATGGAGTTTTGTTAGCTTATTTGAATGGAATTGTCTGAGTTCAGATAAAACGGAGTTAATAAAGTTTTGGTCATGGAAGTATTTGTGTGTTTTGCAAAGGTTATTTGGAATAGATGTCTTTTGTGTAAAATATATATTTGTGGTGGACTTACAAGTATATTACTAGAGGTTTAAGAACTGGATCCTGTTGATTGGTAGTCAATTAGGCCAGTACAAGCACATGTGACAAACACGTGCTTGTAACTTCTAACACAAGTCGGCCATTTTAAATATTGTGAGCTACTTCAGTTCTTGGAAAAGGCTAATGTAAATTGTAAATGCTGTGTAATAGTAAGTGTATGGAAATGGTTGTGCATAGTTTGTTTGTTCAATAGAATGGTTGTGTTGGAAAAGTATTTTATGGGAAAGTGAAGGAACCGCGTAGATGGAATTGGAAAGCCTGCTATGCTGCTGTTGAAGAGTGTGGCGAAGATGAGGACTTAGATGATATCAAATCGTTGGATTGTTCAGGAAGTGGTCAGATTGTTCAATATAACTTTTTGTTAGACTGTTGGTTTAAAGAGAAGTTTGTAACTCTGAATCGCTGAAATCATGTGGTTTATTGCTGGAAATGTTGATGTAGTTAATATGGCAGCAAGGTGAAATACCATGTGTTTAGACCATGCTGAGTTCAGACAATAGAGAAAATGGATCTAGAAGCTATCGAGCTTAGAAAATGGCTGTCACTTAGAAACTTTCGTGTGAAGGGAATGTGGATAGTGAATAATAGCTGTTGGACATTGAGATAAGTGAAATTATAGATGGATAGATGAATAAATGGTAGAAGTTTTGAGATAATGTGAGAATATTTGGACGGATAAAATGTATTCTTGACTGTGTGTTTTCTCTCCACCACAGGTCTCCCCCCTCCCACCTCCACCCCCTATACACACACACACACCTTTAGACAATAGTTAGTCAAAACACACACACAATGACTTGTATATTTATATAACAGGCAATGAATGTAATGCATTGCACCAAAATCTATACTTTGTGTAAAATATTGTTACACTGTTTACTGTTTAATAATATATGCATAAGTTCTACAATTAGAATGTTAATAATACAACACACTTTAAATAAAGCTATATCTTGTCTGTGGTTATTCTTGAAGAGAGAAGTTAATATATGAATATTGATCCTGTGGAATTAAGGGAAAATTAGAATTATATTTCTTAGGTTAAATCAGAATTACCTTTGCGAGGAGTTGGTTGCATAATTAACAGTATTAAATGGTCATCCATACATTTGCCAAATTATGAGGGAGATTAAAACCACAGACACCCTAGAAATCCTTTTACACAGCACATAGTCTTTTATAATCAAATGTAATCGATGTAATAGTTTAATAACATTTATTGGTCAGGATATATGAAATGTATCATATTTATTGTCATTCTAATCCACTTTTACTATCAGACATCCGCTACTATCGGCTAAGCGATCGCACTTTGCATATGCAAGTTATGGGTGATAAAGGATTAATGCTCAAAATGATATTGTGTTTCCAATGCTAATAGACTGGTTTGAACCAGCATTTTGTCGAGAAGACACATAGGCAGATATTTAAGAGTTGACCCCTCCGCTTGAAGGGCATCGTTTGAACCGCCCTATGACCTGCATTGGACTGTCCTAAATCCTGAACCAATGGAAAAATGCCATGACACCACCACTGTTTTTATGTACCACAAACTGTATATGAACCAGGCACTGAGCCCATCATTCAGTCTACTTTGACCACAGGCTTCAGGATTGAATGACTGTATGCTGGTCCCAGTGTGCTGTGCATGTATTGGCTGTACTTTATTTTTTTTGAATTGTTATTTGTTACATCTTGCTATTAAATCTCTTTGTGCATTGGAACCACATTGTTCGCAGTGGACAATTTTTAATGATAGCGACTAGACAAACATAACAATTTGATACCAGGGAAAACCCATCCTAGAGGGTGTACCTACCAGCTCTCTCTCCCTGAGACTAAGTCAATGTCTGAATATATCCAGGAAAACCTTGAGAAGAGCTTTATCCCTCCACCTTCCTCACCTGATGGAGCAAGGTTCTTTTTTGTGAAGAAAAAAGATGTTTGTTTCCATCCCTGCATTGACTATAGAGGTTTGAACGATATTACCATTAAAAATATTTATCCTTTTCCCCTAATCACAGAACTGTTTGATCGTGTCAGTTTTACCAAACTAGCTTTGAGAGGGGCTTACAATTTCATTCGAATTTGAGAATTAGATGAATGCAATACTGCTTTTAACACTTGTGACAGACACTACAAGTACCTTGGTATGCCATCCGGATTGAGTAATGCCCCAGCAGTATTCCGGCATTATGTCAATTAAATTTTCAGTAACCTCCTCTATAAAGCAATTGTTGTCTACTTGAACGACATTCTTGTCTTCTCCAATAATCTGGAATCACATTGTGCCCATGTCAAAGATGTTCTTTCACGACTCCACACTAACCGGTTCTTTTGTAAATTGGATAAATGAACCATTGAAGTACCATCCATCTCCTTTTTAGGTTACATTAACTCTGGTACCGACTTACAGATGGACCCAGAGAAGCTCAAGGTGATTCTCAGCTGGCCTTTTCCAACCACTCACAAGGTGGTCCAACGCTTTCTGGGCTTTGTGAACTATAACAGTAAATTCATTAGAAATTTCTCCATTCATATGGCTCCCATCATAGCCCTTACCAAAAAGGGGTCCGATCCCTACCAATTGGTCTGAAGAAGCTAAAGCAGCATTCCTTTGCATCAAACAACTTTTCATTTCTGCTCCAGTTCTTCGCCAGCCTGATTTACCCCAACCTTTTATCCTGAAAGTGGATGCCTCTGCAGTAGGTGTAGGTTTTCTTTTATCCTAGCATTTTGAAGATGGATATCTTCATCCCTATTGCTCTTTTTCTCACAAATTTCTGCCTGCAGAGAAAAACTACTCTATACGAGATCAAGAATTATTAGCCATTAAGTTGGCTCTGAAGGAATGAAGACATTTGTTGGAAGGTGCCAAATATCTCATCTCTGTCGTCACACATCATAAAAACCTCCTGTATCTAAAGTCAGCTCAGTGTCTCAACTCAAGACAAGCTAGATGGGCTTTGTTCTTTTCCAGATTTGACTTCAAGGTAACCTACCGACCAGGATCCCAGAATTGTCATTCCATGGTTCAAGATAGGGATCTTTGCCTCACCAAATAAAGTCCCATCATTGATACTGTGTCCTTTTATACCACCAATATTGTTCCTACCCTACCTCTGGAGTAAATGTTCGTAGCTCCAGCAATTCACAAGAAAGTGCTTCAATTGGCTCATGGCTCCCGATTCTCCGGATGTTCTGGAGTTCAACAGATTCTCAAATTTGCCCAAAGATCCTATTGGTGACCTACTCTCAAGCAGGACATCCAAGAATTCATAGCTTTCTGTTCCAGGTGTGCCCAACATAAAATAACTAGTCAGAAACCTCCCATTGAAATTCAACCATTGTCTATTCTTCATCAACCCTGGACTCATCTGTCTATGTACTTCATTACTGATCTACCAGTTTCTAATGGGTTCAACACCATCTGGGTTGTAGTTGACAGGTTCTCCAAGATTACCCATTTTACCCTTTCTCACTGGACTACCCTCCGTTTCAAAACTGGCTCAATTGTTTATTCAGGAAATTTTCAGACTCCATGGCTTGCCCTTTGAAATAATCTCTGATTGTGGGGTCCAGTTTGTGGCCAAGTTCTGGCTTTTATTGTGTTTAGCTCTCCAAGTGAAGCTCAAGTATTCGTCTTCCTATTACCCCCAAACAAATGGGCAAACTGTAAGGGTGAATCAGTACTTATCTTCACATACTTTTCTCATTTTCACAAGCCAACTGGAAAGAACTATTACCCTGGGCATAATTCTCCCACAATAATCAGTACCACTCCTCCTCTGGGTCTACACCCTTCTGTACGGTCTATGGACTTCATCCTAAAATACTTGAGTTGAGTTCCAGCCTCTTTTTTCTGCCATTGTACCTGCTGCTGATAACTCTTTACGTCAGTTAACTAAAATATGAAAGGAAGTCCATTCTGCCCTGTAAAAGGCGTCATCCAATTACAAAAAATTGGCTGATCGCAAACTTCGAACAATGCCCAATCTCAAACCAGGGGATAGTGTCTGGCTTTCCACTCGCAACATGAGGCTTAGGGTACCTTCCTTGAAGTTTGCCCCTCGCTACATTAGTCCATTTCCCATAGAGCAAGTCGTCAATCCAGTAGCATACAAACTCAAACTTCCTCCATATCTACGAATCTCAAGCTCCTTCCACATATCCTTGTTGAAGCCTTTGGTCTTGAATAGGTTTTAATCTGCACTCCCTAAGACTCCTAAAATCCAAACTCAATGAGGAGTTGAGTATGAAGTGGAAAGCATACTGAATTCACGGATTCGTCATGGTCATCTTCAGTACCTTATTGATTGGAGGGGTTACGGTCCAAAATTCCCTTTAAAGCCCAAGAGGTGTCCAGGGTCCACCCTCAAAAGGGGGGGTACTGTCACACACACCAGGCTCTCAGGTTCTGTCACTTACTCCTCCACTGTCTTTCTAAGCTGTCTCTGCGGTCCTCAACCTCTACTGGTTTCAGATATCTCTTTTCAAGATGCTGCCCAGTCTGTCTCCACTCAAGAATCAGTGTATGGGCGCTTGGATACGGTTACATGATTCCTCTCATCCAATCAGGGGATAGCAGTCTCCACTTCAGGTTTCCCTCCAAAACCAGTCCCTAGGAGCTACCTTATCCATCTCAGCAACTCAGAGTGCTGCTTCAGCCCAGCTGAACGCAGTCTCCATTAATGAAACAACAACTAGTATAAAACTTCCTGGAACCCTTATCTGTTGCAAGTGCAACATTGTATTTTCAAACAGCGAACTGGTTCCCAGCAGTCTGCAGTCCTTTATATTGTTACAGCTCAGACATTGCAGTCTGCATTTCGGTACATTTCGGTTCCAGCGTTCAGGTTCCAGTTTGGTTCAGAATACCAGATCCTGCCTGGTCTTCTCTGCTAGTCTATCACCACCTGTACCAGTCCTTTCATTTACATACAAAGGAACATAAACAGGCCATCCAGCTTTGTGCATGTAGTCACCAGTCTAACTCCAGAGACACAACCCAGTCTGGATACAGACAGATCCTCAGGCGTGACAATACCACTTAAAGAACTAAGTAGTGAATATGCATATCAATTAGAGAATGCAAAGTATTTTATCTGGTGGTGTTGCTTGTTGTTTTTATGTTTTTTTCTCCATCCGTTCCTATTTATTATAGCTCAGGAAAAAGGATTCAAAACTAAACACCATATAATATAATATGTGAAAGAACTCAATTTTAATATATTACAATAAATTACAAAAACAAACAGGAAAATAGACAAATACTTATCTGGGTAGTATACACCCACTGGGTATATACACACTGCAGCTAAATTAGTCTTTTATGATACTGAAGTTGTCTTGGATCAATATGTGAAAGGATTATGGTTCAAATATATATATGTATATGTGTTTCAGCGCTGTTGACTGTAATCACATAGATGTGTCCCACAGCAAAGTGGTGCACATGTAAACAGAGAGAATGACTAGTCCTATCTTCTTAACAACATTTATACATAAATAAAGTAATCCAAAACACTTATATTTTAGGAGTGGATCTGTAGGTCACCTTGTTCAGATCTTTCCTCCATTATATAGTGATATACCATAAAAATACAAAAAACATAACATAGTATAATATTGTAACAACAAATGACGTCGTGTGATAGACATAGAATTGATCAACTTCAATCAAAGGGTGTCTTCTTATGTGAATCCACTTACCAGATACAAAATATATAAGTGCCTTGTATATATTAGACGTGTTCCATATAATGTGATTTATATGATATATTTATCCAACTCTTTCAGTGATAACACTTACAAGATGAAAAGAAATAGTAGGCCTGGATTCAAATTCTATTGAAATCCTCCATAGGAATAATTAGGGTTTTTCTCCCAGATGGATATTTTCAATATTGAATAAAAGGAGAAAAAAAAGAAAAAAAACGGATCTAGTGTGATACAGTTTGACTACAAAATTTATTGCACATACATAGCAGAAACAAAAAGGATAAAAATAACATACAAATGATAAAAAACTGGACCATAGGATTATGAGGGTCCCTACCAGATATAGGTGGATAGACAGCTTGTAGTTATATATCCCCAGGGTCCACTTTTCTGGTTAATTGATGGTAGTATAGATGGGGTCCTCATAGATTTCAGGTCCAGTAGCCCTATTTCTCCAACGTGTTTCAACCTCTTAATGTAGGTCTTTTTCAAGGATAGGGCTGATGTTAAATGAGCTCTCTTTTATACAGGAAGTTGCCATAATTTTGGTTGAAAGGTTACTTTGTGTAAATAACATTACTATCATATACAAAACAATGATCTGCTTAGATTGATGTTATGGGCGGTCAGAAACTTTCTAAACCACCTAGATTAATTCACTTTATGCATACATATTAATTGTATATAACATAACACACACATTTTTTTAACATACATCTTCCAATTGCTGTCTCCTCTCCTACCTTCTTGTTCCATTCGTTCCTATTTATTATAGCTCAGGAAAAAGGATTCAAAACTAAACACCATATAATATAATATGTGAAAGAACCCAATTTTAATATATTACAATAAATTACAAAAACAAACAGGAAAATAGACAAATACTTATCTGGGTAGTATACACCTACTGGGTATATACACACTGCAGCTAAATTAGACTTTTATGATACTGGAGTTGTCTTGGATCAATATGTGAAATGATTATGGTTCATCGTAAGGAACTCAGTGGTTATACTAAGAGATATCAGAAGGAGACAGGAGTCCAAGGGAAGATAATCCTTGCATGTTTTATATATTTAAAGTGAGACCTCCTCAGGGGGAAGGATCAACTGCCTGTTCATCCAGTTTTATATGTAGTTGAAAAATTCCATTTTGCTGATTCGCAGTAGTATCCAGTCACATTGTGCATGCACTGAAAATTCATAATCAGAGAAATGCGTCCTTAGGCTGGGTAGACACTATACTGTTTTCAGCAGATTATCAGGCCAATCAGACAATAAACAACTGATTGGCCTGATATCATAGAGGTGTGTACCTTGGAACGATGACCGATCATCATTCCAAAACACAGATAATCGGGTGGTCTGATCTGTCATTCTGCTTAAAAGATGTTGTTCAGCTATGGAACAATGTTGGTCCAATTCTGCAGTGTGTATGTACTCTGCAGAATTGAAATGGCAATTTAGATATGAAGCACCACTCACCTGTCACTGGAGATGTCCTCTGTCATCTCCCTGTGGTTACGTCTGTCTGCACTGTTCCTACCCGAGATCCAGACTGACTCGCGCTATATTCCACCGGAAAGCAGCATGACCCTAACTCTTTTCCCGCTTGTGACAGATACAGCATGCAGTCTGACAGCCAGACCCGGCATCCTAGCTCAGCTGTCAGACTGTCAAATAATAATTACCCCCACTCTGAAAGTTTTAGTAACTAATGAACATGTTGGGCAAACCTTATTAGAGCTTCTTTATCGTAAATGAACAGGAGAGCAATGCTAATGTCCAGCAGGGCCGCCGAGAGGGGGGGGGGAGCGGGTACAGTTTACCCGGGCCCGGCCATGCCAGGGGGCCCGGGCCGGGCCCTCGCTGCTAATAAAATTTCTTTATTTTCTTATTTTATTTTTCTCTCTTGCGGTATTTTTTTTTTTAACTTTTTTTATTTTTTTTCCCGCGGGGGGGGGGGGGGGGTCTTGGGTTTCTTGGGAGCTGTAAGAAAAAATAAATAATAAAAAAAAAAAATACTCACGTGATCGCGCGGCGCCGTGTCCCTCCTCTCCTCCATTCACACTGACTGCCGGGCATGACGTCATCAAGTCACGCCTGTCAGTCAGTGAGGAGCGCCGCAGCCAGCAGGAAGGAAGAAGACAGAAGAGGAGACAGAAGAGCAGAAAAGAAAAGAAAGAAGTTGACAAAAGGTAAGTAAAGAAACGGAGAGGCTAGGGGAGGAAAACAGGGAGGGACATTACTATAAAGAAAGGGGACAGAGAAACAGAGGAGGAAAAAAAGGAGAGAGCCACAGAGGAATAAAAAAAAATTGGGGAGAGAGGAACAGAGGAGGGAAAAAAGGAGAGAGCCACAGGGGAATAAAAAAAAAGTGGGAGAGAGGAACAGAGGAGGAAAAAAAGGAGAGAGCCACAGATGAATAAAAAAAAAATTGGGGAGAGAGGAACAGAGGAGGGAAAAAAAGTGGGAGAGAGGAACAGAGGAGGAAAAAAAAGGAGAGAGCCACAGAGGAATAAAAAAAAATTGGGGAGAGAGGAACAGAGGAGGGAAAAAAAGTGGGAGAGAGGAACAGAGGAGGAAAAAAAAGTGGGAGAGAGGAACAGAGGAGGAAAAAAAAGTGGGAGAGAGGAACAGAGGAGGAAAAAAAGTGGGAGAGAGGAACAGAGGAATAAAAAAAGTGGGAGAGAGGCACAAAGTAAAAAAGAAGGGGGAAAAGCAGCATGGAGGTCGCAGTGTGAGCATAAGGGGGTACAGTGTAGTTGTGATGAAGGGGCACAGTAATGTGTGTGATGGCACAGGGGGCTTGTTGCAATGTAGTGTGTGTGAGGTAGGTGGCGGCTAATTAATGGGCGCTATTTTGTTTGTAGGGTGATGGTGAGGCAATTTAATAGTAGGGACTATTAATTTAAGATGGGGTGGTTTGGGGGCTATTGAATCTTGGGGTGAGTTTAGGGAGAATGAGGTCTATTTATTAAATGTGACTATGAATTATTTAATGGCAGTGATGGTTGCGGGAAATAGGTATTGCTGGGGCTGTTTGCAGGAAGTGAAATAGGTTTATTTATTAAATGTGAATACTATTATTTTAATGTTGGGGATGGAGGAAGGCCTAATTATTAATCGTGAGTGCTATTGATTTAAGGCCGGGGCTGGCTGTAATTTTCTAAATGTAGCCATTTTTTTTTCAAAATAGGTCCTTCAACATTCCTGGATCCGGACAAGCCACAACTAAAGAAACCAGCAGCCACAGGTGGAGAAAGTGAGAAGAACAGGTAGGAGAGAGCAGCACAGTGTGTGAAATGTTGTGATTCTAGTAAGGACAATACCAATTTTTGGTGAATGTTGTGCCCAATGTAAGGTGTAGGCCAAGACTGAACTGTTTGTGTACACACTGCATTGTTTGTATACTACACTGTGGTGGTAGATGTCCTGAAAGTCAGGAGTGCTTGAACATATGTGACGCTCTGGCGAATTGAGAGCCTAGTGGTTTTTATGTTAGCCACGCCCCAATGGCACGTTTGCTACGCCCCCAAATGCATGACCACACCTCCCAAAATTTTTGCACCGCCATCTGGCTAGCCACGCCCCTGAATGTATGACCATACACCTAAATTTTTTTGCGCCGCCATAAGGCGGCGCAAAAAATTTTTGGGTCTTACTTGAATATGAGGGGGGCCCCATGAATTTGTTGTACCCGGGCCCTGAATTCTTCTTGGCAGCCCTGATGTCCAGTAATAGAAAAATATGTCTCAGCCACACATTGTCCCTCTAGAAACTATAAGCAACATTGATAAAAGAAACGAGGTAAGGCTGAAGAAACGAGATACCTGGGCTTTGTCTGGGCAGGGGGTGTGCGCACAGGGGGGGACAGACACAGAGTGAACATGGATTACTATGATCTCAGTGTCAACGGAGGCCCCCAGTAGCTGACAGAGGAGATGGAAAGCAGGTAGGAAGAGGGGCTGACAGCATGGGACAAATTTAACTGTGTACTATAGAATTTATGGCGTGCAAGGATTCTGGATGGGTCAGCACTTGTGATGTCTAGTCACAGGTGCAGCATTTTTAAGTCTTTAGCAGATCATTGGCACTCTTCATAGGATGAGCTGATGGATGGATCACCAATAAACCTTAACCAATTAAGGCCACAGAAAAGTTAGCAATGCATTCCAACATGTTGCTTTTATTACATCTGGAAATGTAACAGTTAATGCAAGACAGGGGTCAAATTAGAGAGATAGCTGTGTAATCTCCCACCAGGCCAGGAATGTGACAGGCTCACTCCCCTTCCAGTCCTCAGTGTCATCAGCTCTGTGTGATGAAGGTTTGTAATTCCTTGCTGTGCAAGAATATGCCGTAGATTCAGTTCCCAGACTGGTACATTAACATTGGCTACATAACTATCTTCAAAGTGATATTAGGTAGTTCTCTTGCTGCCGTACTCTGCACAAATGCATATTTATACTAGCCTCTGATCAAGTTTAAAAGTTTCATACTATACTCTGTGATGCTGTTAGTTAGCTTCGAGTAATGAACCAGATGAAGAGCAGAGATTGAAGGTAGAGCTTTTGTAGTGTGTACATTGGATCTTCTGTCATTCATAAAATCATTAGAGCTAGCAAATTGGTCTAAAGTTTTTGTAGTGTGAATCTAGCCTTAGCCTTACATGTCTGTAAAAGACTTTGGTACTTGATACCCTGATCGGAACATTTGGGACATTATGCATAATTTATGATGCCCTGACATGCACCTGTGTTTATGCATGTGCATAGATAGATAGATAGATAGATAGATTTTTAACTTTTCTATACAAAAGTGGGGAAAAAGTAATTGTGATCAGGCCCGGCGCTACCATTAGGCAGGGTTAGGCAGCTGCCCAGGGTGCCGGGCTCTGGAGGGCGCCACTGATGTCCTGTCCTCTACATTGCTGTGCGGTGGCGTCCACTGAACATACCTTCCACAGCCGCCCGCCGCCGTACAGCTTCAGATCCAGAGGAGGAGGGGGGTGTGGGCGGTCCGTTGTGTGTGAGGGCAGGTAGGGACGAACTGTCCCTCCTCCCCCGCTCACACCCCCTCTCCCCCTTCCCCACCACTGACTGTTGGGAGTGACATCATCATCACGTCTCAACAGTCAATGAGGAGAGGAACAGCTGCATCAAGAAACCAGCCAGGTAAGTGAAGGGCTGGAGAGGAGGGAGGAGAATGTGCTGCAAGGTCGGGGTGGCAGTGTGATTCAAGGGGGGGGGTTGTGCTGTAAGAGGGGGGACATTGATACATGGGCGACAGTGTGCTGTGGGGGGGACAGTTTACTTCAAGGAGGGGAATTGTGCTACAAGAGGGGGACATTTTAATACATAGGGGGCATTGTTCTGAAGGGGGGACAGTGTGCCTCGGGGGGGGGACAGTGTGCTTCATGGGGGGGACAGTGTGATTCAAGGGGGGGATTGTGCTGCATAGGGGGGGATTTTGTGCTGCATAGGGGGGGGATTTGTGCTGCCGGAGGGGGGGGGGGGGATTTTGTGCTGCCAGGGGGGGAGATTGTGCTGCAAGGGTGGGGATTGTGCTGAAAGGGGGGTTTTGAGGCAGTGTGCTGAGGGGGGGGCATTGCGATGGAGGTGGGGCAAGAGTGTGATGCAGGGGGCAGGAGTGTGATGCAGGGGGCAGGAGAATGATGCAGAGACATGTTAGGACTCAAATCATCACTAAAAATTGTCTGTTGTAAGCTTATTTTGTTAAATCTTTTTGTACCGCAATCTAACACCTGGACACCTCCCCTCTAGAAATCCTGCATTTTTCACAGGGAATCGGTGGAGTCTGGACAGCATCCTGCATCAAACATCACTGCATCTGGACTGCTGGAGGAGGTAAGGCTAATATTTTTTTCTTCTTTTTCTTTACAAGTGTGTTAGGGTCTGGAAAGTTGATATCTGGTGTGCAAGAGGTGCGTTCGTGCGTGCGTGCGTGCGTGCTCTCTCGCACGCGCGTGAGGGGGGTTTGCGTTAGTTTGAAAATTTGCCTAGGGTACCGAGAAACCTTGCACTGGCCCTGTATGTGATATACTATTTTATACCTTATTTAGACATTAGTATATACAGGAGTCAATAACTGATGGTATATTAGATCGATATTGTGTCCAAAACACATTAAACTATCGACCCCTGTTTGATAAAAGGAGCCTCAAGAATACAAATGATCAAGGTCACAAATGCTCTGCAAAATAATTGCAAATAATTTTGTCGGATAACATTATAAATATGGATGTCAAACAGCATTTTAATGACATGTTTTATTTATAATGTAAAAGTAAAAATAAAGTTAATACAAATGAATTTAGAAGGAAAAAAAGGGGAATTTGATGATTGGAAACAGAATCACAATCCTGGGTATGACAATGGTATGGTGCGTTTACAGTGTTCTTTTAAACACATATTTTGTCTGTATCTATTTATTAAACCCCCATTCATACCAAAAAATATATAAGACTAAATCTTACAGTAAAAACCTTGAAATTTATGAAAGTGTACTTGTCAAACAGTATTGCACAGTTATTTCTGCACATACCATTTTTCAGAAAATAGCCTATAACACTGTGCCTCATGCTCTTTGAATAATTCCTAATGGATAATAGCTGGTACAAGACAAATTGACAATCAGAATAATTTAAACAAAAGACTGTCAAAGTAGGAGGTCCATTTCGCAATGCTCTTACGCTGTTTGCGCAAGAGCTAAGTACTGTATTATGGTATTTTCCCACGCTAGTGGGGAAATCACATATTACAGTATTTAGCGCTTACGCAATTAATGTAGCGCATTGCGCGTGCGCTACGCTACTTGCGTAACCTGTAATACAGTAAATACAGGTTACGCAAGTAGCGTAGCGCATGCAAAATGCGCTACGTTAATTGCGTAAGCGCTAAATACTGTAATATGTGATTTCCCCACTAGCGTGGGAAAATACCATAATACAGTACTTAGCTCTTACGCAAACAGCGTAAGAGCATTGCGAAACGGACCTCCTACTAGGTAGGAGGTGTTTGCGGCGGCTCCTGGCTTTTATTTTTTTTTACTTCAATCAAGACTAAAGAATCGGGAAATTACAAATATGTGCCCCTTCTGGGTGAAGTGTTCCAGTTGACACAGATTTGTTTATGGAGGTACAAATGGCTGGGACTGGGGCAAGCCGGCAAGATGGATGTACAAAAAATAAGGGACATTGGATCAAGAAAGAATACATCATTGGTAAGTATTTGTTTTTTTTTATTTTTAATAAATAGTTGTGGTTTAAAAGAGGGTGGTTAGTGTCTTTATTGTGGGTTTTATTATTTTTAATAAATATGTGTGGTTTGTATGAGGGTGTTGTTGTTTTGTTAACTTTTTTCTTTGTGGAACTACAGGGCCCCTGCAAGCCAGGAATGTCAGGGCATGTTGGCACTTGTGGTTCTCCAAGTGCCAACATGCCCTGGCTGCCGTGGGTATGCTGGTGCTTGTAGTTATACAAGCACCAGCATGGCCACACTGTTTTTGGCAACCTGGCTGGCTGGGACTTGTAGTTCCACAAACAAAATTGGTGTCAGTGTGTTTTTTTTAACCATTTAGCGCCGTATTACCCTACTACCCACAGCCCAGGGGTAGTAGGAAGAGCCCTAGTGCTATCAGCACTGGGCTGGTTCTTTCTAGGGGGGGGGCCCGCTCGTTTTTTTCAGCGGACCCCACTCCCTAGGGAATCCAGCCCAGCGCTGAACAGTCTAGGGTTGGTTAGTCATTATGGCAGGGGTACCCCTGCCGCGCGTCCCCCTGCTATAGTGCCGCCAACCCTGGCTGGTTTGCCTAGTGCTGGTAAAGTGAAAATCGGTGGGGACCCCACGCAAAATTTTTCCCCAATTTTCACGGGACCAGCACTAGTCAGGCAGCACTAGGGTTAAGAATAAATAGCGGGGGGACCCCACGCTTTTTTTAAAAAAAACTTTTAGCTGTTCTTTAACATTTTAACAGCTGCCGGAGCTCTGGCAGCTGTATGAGAGGTCAGTGTAACAGTGATGTGTTTACAACTCACTGTTACAACACAGGAGAGTTTGCCAAACACAGGAGAGTTAGCTAAACTCAGGAGTGTTTACATCGCTCAAAATCGCCAGAGAGACCAGCGATTTTAAACATGAGTGTCAAAATCGCAGCTTGATACATTTTCATTTTTTTTTTAAAAAAAAAATCGCGGGTAAACACCCGCGATTTGCCACGATTTCAACGCGCTGGCAAATTTGCAGTTTGATACATTTACCCCCAGGTTGGACGTGAGCAGGTGAACGAAGGTAACGGAAGAGTCAGTGGTCTGTGTACAGCAAGCTGTACCACTGCTATGGTGAGAAGATTTGTCCAGGTGCAGGTAGGTAGCGGGAAGTCAGTGGTCTGCGTACAGCAAGTTGTACCACTGCTATGGTGAGAAGACTTGTCCAGGTGCAGGGTGAGTGGAGGCATGCAAAGAGTCAATAACGGTATGAAGACACAGAGCCCAGAGGAACTTGTTCCAAACAGATATGCAGCGTTTACAGCTAATAGTCTATAACGGTATGTATACCGCTGCTGAGTAGAGAGGCTTGCACAGAGCGGATATGCGGGATAATAACTGATAGTCAATCACAAGTATGCATATCACTGCTGAGTAGAGAAGCTTGTTCCAAACAGATATGCAAGGTAACAGTTGATAGTCAATAACAAGTAAGCATACCGCTGATGAGTAGAGAAGCTTGTCTGCGAGAATATGCAGGCACAGCGGGGACGCTGAACGGCTGTAGCGGGTATGGGAACCGCAGGTGAGCAGGGCAGGTAATCCGAAGCCAGCTGAGCACACGAGCAGGATACAGGAGTCTGTAGCGGGTATGAGAACAGCTGATGAGCAGAGCAGGTAATCCAGGAGCCAGCTGAGGACACGAGTAGGATACAGGAATCAGTAGCGGGTATGGAAACCACCGATGAGTAGCACAGGTTATCAGCAGGAAGCTGAAGACACTAGTAGGACACAGGAGATACCTTCAGAGACTCACAGGGAATGAGAGTCAAGATCAGGCAATGAGGTAATGAGCACTGGTGCCTTAAATAGGGAGAGGTGCCTGATTCACCAATGAGATTAAAAGCAAAGGTCATAAGTTCTTGGATGCTGCGCATGCGCAGTGCATCAAGATGGCGGGCGGCCACGGCTCAGGACAGGCGCCGATAGGAAGGCTAGGGAACCACGCACCAGCGCAGAGGCCCTCACGGTCCGGTGAGTGACAGTTCCCTTTGGAGTGCCGCTCTATTATACTGCAATCGTTTTTTTCCTGTAGCCCAGGCCCTCTGGATCCTTGTCTGTGGGGGTCCGAGAAGTGGAGAGGTGTGGTTGCCGATGTGCCGATCATAACCTTCTGTGTCGGTGATGTTCTGGTCAGTACCCTCCTTGGCCTCGAAAAGACGCAACTCTGGACGCAACTCTGGACCTGATCTGCCTGCTGGGTGCCACGGCCACACAGTTACCCAGGATACAGAGACCCACTGCATTTGACAACTCTGCAACACAGTGGTCACAGGTTAGTCATTGGGACCAGACACCCACCACAGGGTTCCCATGTACTGTTAAATGGGAGGCCTGACATGGAGTCCTTTAACCTCCCCTGCTCACTGTAGGCTCCAGAGGTTAGGCCCCACACCTCATCTACCTAACTCCTCACAACGTTGGGAGGACTGAACGCCTGTATCTTTGCAACAAAAAGACTTTCACTGACCCAAGTGACTGCTTTTGGGACTATGGCTGGGGACCTGCACTAAAAAAAAGTCTAATGATGTATAATGATTAGAATTTATATTCAATGTTCCACATTACTTTTTGTAGTATAGCTACCTAAAATAATGTTAAGGATCACTCTTGACCCAATATAATAATAATAAGCAGATTGCCATCCTCACTTTCTTGGCTCATGAAGATGCTTCTGCTAATTCCACTAAAGCGGACATTGCTGCCCTCCTCTCTGAAATGAGAAACATTAAATAGATCATTAAAGATGAGGTTACCATTGCTGTGTCCAATCTGTCCTTTGAAGTCACCAACATTGGCAACTGGGTTGGCACACTAGAGTGGACCCAGGAAGAAATCATCCAATTCCAATGTTCCTCGGAACAAGAATTTGCTTATATATAAAACAGTCTCTAATCTCTCACTGACAAGCAGGAGGATTCTGAAAATAGAGGCAGTTGTAACAACCTTATAATCTGTAATATCCTGGAGACTATTGAGGGGCCGCAACTTGAGGACTATCTTCTCCGTCTCTTTTGCAAGCTTGCCCCCTCCATCTCTGACAACTTGTTCCTGTTAGACAGAGCCCACCAGGCACTCCGTCCTTGATCGCAAGATGCCAACACCCCAAGGGATGTTATTCTCCACCTAAACTACTAAAAGGAAAAGAAATTCTTCCAGGCTTTAAGGCACACATAGATCTCGATGGATGGGGGTTAAATTCTTATCTTCCAAGATTTGCCCCCTTCTACATTGCTCAAGCAGAGAGAGATGAAGGAAGTGACTCAAACTCTTAGGGATAGCAACATAAAATACAAGTGGGACTTCCCCTTTTCCCTCCAAGTCCAGCAAGAGGTAAGGGTACTGTCTCTGGAAGATCCTTGCTTTCTGCTTCAGAAACTGAATCTCCCAATACCTGCCTCATTACCACCAGAGCATTCATCCAAGCACAGTACCACCCCCCTCTATCACAGAGAGCTCCGAGGCAAGTTTGGCACTCCACCTCTTCCAAGAAGGCCAACACCTGAAGGGATGTTGGCTGTCCTGTATTTGCTTTATCCACCCTCCTTTGGGTCTCTTGTTAATTGAGTGCCTTTAAGTTTACAAAACTCCTAGACTCCCATATTTGATATGTTTTTGCTTGTTTTTGCTTTGCCTCTTGTTTTTTATTTGCAGGTATTCTGGTCGTCCTAGATTTTAGTACTCCACCCTCAAGACTGTCTCCTGCAGCTCTCTCCAATTTGCCAGGACTTATCCCACAAGCTGTTCTTATATACTCAGCTGTAGATAAGTCTTACATTAGCTTTATGTTTTCTTGTTTACACTACACACAATGCTGAATTTAGTTTGCTATTGTTGATTTTGGTGATGTTACATATTGCATTGATGTTCCAATAAATTTATATTGCTATATATTGGTATCATGTTTTGGTCAAAACATGCACTATGAACCCTTGAAGTTCACACACTTCTCCACCCCATCTAGCAGATGCCAGAGCCATAGTATCCCTCTCTGGTCTCTAACACCAGCTTTGGACACCTTCGGCTACTAGGACATCTTTTCCCTTTGATCCAACTTCTTAGGCTACTCATAAATGTGACCCTAGCCCTTACCCCCTGCCCCACCTCACTTGTCCTCTCCCATCTGGCCGATCTTCTTGGGTTCCTGTGGCCTGGTCCCTTTTCTTTTCCACTTTTTTGCTTTAGCAGATTAACTCAATCCTCATGACTATTAAAATTCTAAAACTTAACAGAAAGGGGCTGAACTAACCTCGGATGAGATCCACTATGTTTTACACTATCAGTCAGTTGAAGGGAAACATAGTATTCTCTTTAAGGAGACTAACTTTTCTGGTCCCCGCCATACAGAGTTTAAATCTAAATACTATCACAGCTGTGACCTCATTCATAAGGGGGTCACGATTCTAATAGCTAAATATCTTACATTTACACTCTCCAAGGTGATTAAGGACCCACCCAGAGTTATCTTCTTTTAATAGGTAATCTTAATAACATTCTCTATACATTCCTCAATATTTATGCTCTTAATATGAACCAAGCTCAATTCTTTCACTTTATAGGAGACCTCTTATTCCTGCACCACATTGGCAGAGTGGTATTGACGGGAGACTTTAATGCTACTCTGGACACCACCTGGACAGATCCACACCTCCCTCCCAATCGGCCCATCATACCATAGATATCAACTATAAGGCCTTGGGCTCTCTTCTTTCCCAACACCACTGGTTTGAAGGCCATAGTGTTCCTGTGCATTGACTTAGCTCAATATACCTGATGCTGATATTCTTCCCAGCACCTGGTCAGATGATAGACCGGCTACGGTGGATGTCGTGGGTCCCCAGACTGAGCAGTTTACCGGGCGCCTAAACAATAGAACTCTGCTTAATCCACATTTTAAAATCATAGATAGACATAGACATTAGACACAACTATGTGACTAATGCCGACCTCTCTGTCTACACTATGCTACTCTGGGATGCTGACAAAGCTGTGATCCATGGCAGCCTGATAAGGGAGGTTGCATATGCCAAAAAAATGAGGACTTAGAAGTGACTTGAGACCTACAGGTGAGTAACGAACTTAGACAGAACTCAAAAAGCTTCAGGCTTGCCAAAGGACTATACTAAACTTGTGGCAGTGAGATGGGAGTTAAATCTTCTGCTTTTAGCTAGAGAAAAAAACTCTCTTACATGTCTAAACAAAAATAGTTGACAAGGTAGATAGGTTGTTGGTGTCCAGTTTGTGATCTAAACTCCCCCAGATTAATGTACTCCGAATCAAAGCTTACTCTGGTGGTATCACACAGGATGCAAAGCAGATAACGGAGGAAATTAAGAGTTTCTATAGTAAACTTTATAATATCTCCCAATCAAGTGGTCCCTCCCCAACATCGGTGGAAGCCACTAAATACTTCCTTTTCCAAAGCTGCCTACCCAGTCACTTGCCAGTCACACTTGAACAATTAGGGGCAGAATTCGCCATACAAGAAATCTCTGATGTTAACAAAAACTTGAGATGGAACAAGACACCGGGTCCTGATGGTTTCACAGCCATGTACTATAAGACGTATAACTTACTTCTTTTGCCTTATCTTGTTGACTGTTAAAATACATTTAATAGCATATTAAAAGCTGGCTCCTTCTCAATGGAAGCTCTTAAGGCACGCATGACAATGCCAGAATGGTTATAGCCCCATTCATTGTATCAACTCTAATAAGACCCCGGCCCTAGTGCTCTCTCTGGACACAGAGAAAGCCTTTGAGGGAATCAGCTGGCCCTTTATGCTGGAAACCCTTAGAAAATTTGGCTTTCATGGTAGTTTTCTCCAGGGAATCCAGGTTTTGTATTTAGGTCCCTAGGGTTTTAGTAAATGGAGTATTCTCACCCCCCCCCCAGTCTAGATTACCAATAGCACTTGTCAGGGGTGCCCTCTTTCACTCTTTATTTTTGTCCTCATGATTGAGCCCCTAGTGACTAAAATTTGTTTCTCCCCAGATATCAGAGGTGCTCCAGTCGGGTCTGAAGAATGTAAACTTAGCTAATTTGCAGATGACATCCTTCTCACATTGACTTCCACCCACAAATCCCTTCTGAACTTGTTCTCCACCCTTGCAGCCTATTAATCAGTATAGATATACCAAGATAAACCTCTCCAAAACCAAATCACTTGCACTCCTCCTGCTTTACTGCTATGCGCAGAGCGATGGTTAGTAGTGGCAGGGACTTTTCAGATATCCGTTGTATTACACTGCTACACACCTGATTCAAGTCATGGCCCTCGATGGATTGAACTGGAGTCCTCTTGTTGCTGCACACCATGCTTAGATTCAGTATTGGGGGTTCCAAAGGGTGACAGGCCTCTCTTATTGAAATCACACCCAGTTACATTCGTCACTTGTCAGGTATGGCTCTATTGTAAGCTCCACTTCTAGACCACCTCAGATCACTTCCCTATAAAGCCTCTTTGGGACAACCCCACCTTTACCCATGGCAATGCCTCTCTCGATTATGAACTTATCAAAAGTGGCAGGTGAAGGGTATTAGAATAGTGGGGGTCATCTTGAATGCGGACCAATATATTTCACTAGCGTCGCTGCAGGAGAAATTTAGACTTCCATATTATTAGTTAATTTGCTCACTCACAAGTGAGATACCATGTCGACTCCCTTCCTAAGTCTGACTAACTAAACCTTTAACAACCCTGAAGTGTTTATTTATGCACTCACCTCTGCAAACAGAAATTATCTCCATTTTATACATTCTTCTC
Source organism: Mixophyes fleayi (assembly GCF_038048845.1). Classification (NCBI taxonomy): domain Eukaryota; kingdom Metazoa; phylum Chordata; class Amphibia; order Anura; family Limnodynastidae; genus Mixophyes; species Mixophyes fleayi. The sequence continues at coordinate 54,072,526 of NC_134410.1, forward strand.
ACCTCTGCCAAGCACCTCAATGCCCCTATGAACTCTGGTGGGTGGCTGGCTTGGGCAGACCGCAAGATGAAGACACATGGGCAGCAATCAAAGAAAGGATCTCCAAGGCTTCCATCTCATCCCTTGTCAAGGAAAATGCTTACAAAATATATTACTATTGGTACCTGGCTTCTACTTGACTGAAAATAATCTATTTGTCCATTTCTGGCTTGTGTTGGAGGGGCTGTGGGGAACAGGGGTCCTTTCTTCACATTTGGTGTCTTGCCCAAATATTGCTTCTTTTTGGGATGATGTTGACGCTCTAATCAGCGACGTCACTACAGTCCAAGCTTCCAAATGCTCATGGACTTTCCTCTTGGGCTTCCCTATAGAGGTCCTGGACAAGTACTCAGAGAAACTTATTGTTCAGATCTGCAATGTGGCCAGATGCCTGGATGCAAAGCACTGAAAAAATCTAGATTCTACCTCAAGACAGCAACTTCTCAATAATATCTGGTATTTGGCGTCCATGGAAAAAATAACAACATATTTAAATATGAAAACCAATAAAGTCTCCCAAATTTTGTGTAATTGGTTAATTTACAATAGCCCCTCTGGTCCCGATACACCACCTGATCAAATTCTGAATATATCATTCCTCTTCCTATAAATAGTATTGGATAGACTGAGCTCCCACATATTGCCCTGTTTTGGCTATCCACTGGTTCCTGGGAGTCCCAGGCTAGGCTTCAACTTCCCACCATGCCCCTCTTTGCTTTCTTATCTCCTCCATAACTATTATATTTACTGTAATTCTTCCACATACCACATCAAGGTTCTCCACCAGCTCACTGCCGGCTAACCTGACTACATATCTACAATAAGCAATTGCTTTAAATGGGGTTGGTCTATCTTCCTTGTTTATATTTTGTGCTAACACTTGTTTACATTTTATTTTGACCTTGCTGGATAATTGTACAATGTATGACGAAAATCATAAATAATAATAATACTATAAGTGAGCAGCTTCAACATTATCTAAAGTGTTATGCAAAAGGATTGTGGATAGAGTCTTAATTCTACAGAAATACATATATAGATAGGGGTTTGATTAATAAATATATACTATGCAGACAAATATGTGCCATTATCTATAGCAAGCGGTCAGATTGTAGCTGCCATTTTTGTAGAGAAATGTAAAAATTAAACAAACATCTAAATGGCTGTTCAGGATTACAGAATAATTTTTTTACATATCATAATTATATTAAACATACCCTATAGTGTAATATATTATATGAATAGTATAGAATATAATAAGTAAGTATAATATACGCTTGATTTAGCTATGAGCTTCAAAACATCACTTCTACTTTGACAGAAAACAAAAATCTCTTTCCTAATGATGAAAATGATGGCCAATTAAAAAGGAAAATCACAATTTCACAGGTAGTTGACCATGTATTCATCTCCAGGTTGCACATTAATAGGACAACATTATTCTTTAATCACATTTTACAGCTGCTTGCTAAATGTGGTTGACTTTTTTCACCAGAGATATTCTGTATTGCATAAAGGAAATGTTAAATTTAAGGTCGATGGAGTCATCCTTACTCTGTTTGTGAAGCCTGCACAGCATTTAAATATAATTTTCTATGAGGCTCTCAATAGCTGGACTGATGGAATGGCATCAGGAAACAGGAACTATGCATGATAGTAGGTTAGTAATGCAAAGTGATCTACAAGTCTGTTTTGTTTATATTTTACTTTATCATGTGTAGCAATTCTATAACATATAAAACAGATACTCAAAGGCAGCAGCATAATATATGTGATACATGTTAATTATGAGAAAAGACATTTCCTTTATACAGAAATGTCAAGAGTAGTGTATGGTCATTTATTTATTTATTTCTTTGTTTAGTAACAGTTACTTATATAGTGGCATCATATTACAAAACATTTTACAGATAATATTTAATCATTCCCATCAGTCCCTTTCCCACTGGAGTCAGAATCTCTATTGCCAACCAAAGATAATATTTTATCATTTACATTCATTCTTGCAGCAATAGTATTATGATATGTTTGTGTATTGCCAAATGCACCTCGCTGTGGGATCTGTGGAGCCTAATAATGATAATCATGATGTTTCACATCAGTCAACGCCCCTCTTTAGCTTATAATCTATATTTCCTTTTACATGCCCACACACACACTAGGGTGAAGCCAATTAATCTACCACTATGTTTTAGGAGTGTGGGAGAAAACCGGAGCACCTGAAGTAACCCTACACAAACACAGGAAGAACATATGATCTACACACAGATAGGGTCTCGTATAGTAAATGCTGTGCCACAGTACTGCCCTTGTATACATTATGATGAGCTGGATGTGGACCTGTTCACTTGGGACTGGATTGGATGTGGACATCATGTCCTTGGACCATGGGCTGGATGTGACTTGCACACTTTGGACCAGTCTGTATCTGGATCTTCTTGTGTTAATATGAGTGTAATATTGCCCAATTGAGACCTCAACTTTTACAGCTCTGTAATTCTTCCTCGATGGGTACACTTTGTACTGTATGAAAACAAAATCTCAATTGGTCAGCGCTCCCGAGGGATGGGAGAAGGGGTAAATGGATGCTTTCACTATCCTAATAGGGGTAAAGCCTGAATCCCCCAAAAACAGTTTGCCAAAAGAAGAAGATAGGATGACATCCAAAAGGGAAGTTTAGGGCAGATTAGGGTAGTGGTGTAATTGAACCTGCTTTAGATAATTATAGTACCACATATCACATAATATCTTTGCAGGAATCACATGAACAAACAAATAGCTATTTCATCCAGTGAATCAATATACATTTACATGTAACAGTTTCCTGTAGGAAAAATGTGAACATGTCCTTTAAAACATCAGGATTCGATTCTACAGTATTCCTCCCCACTGCCTCGATTAGCACAATAAATGCAAATAGGAAAGAAAGGAATAAGGCATATAAGCCATATAATATGTGTAAAATGTATTAAATGAATGAATGTGCATGTGTATATATAAAATAAAACTGCACTTAACCTTACTTAGCCCTGGATCCTTAACCTCCTTCCCCGGCAGCCAGTTTCAGTGGCTGCCGGAGGGACTTCCACCCTAGTCTCATGGATGCAAGTAGATCCAGGAGGTGCAGTGCCTCCTGGGGGATCCAAGAGGCTAAACGCACAATGGAGCTCAAAGAGTTTCAGTTAGTGGCAGGCAGGGGCTGTTGCCCAGGACAAGGTTTCTCTCCCTCAGGTTCCATTTTCGGCCAGAGGAGAGGACCAGATCCTGGAACAGGGTCCCTGGAGGTATTTTTTGGTGAAAGATTTAAAAGATAAATCTCCCGCCCCAGACAGACCGGCACCAGGGAGGAGAGTGGGCTGCGTCCCCCTCTGCCTGGTAGCTCATGGACAGGAGGGTGCACATGATTAATTGTATGTTTTCTGTCTTCTTTGCTTTGTGTTGAAAATAAACCACTTCATCCCATTTCATCTTACTCTCCATAATGATTCATACTAGGTATCTTGACAACAATATTTGTAATAATTGTTAAACATTAAATAATAATCTTATTTCCTTTATACATAATGGACAAAGAGGAGATTAGGATCATGGTGGTCTAACCCAGAGGATGGTGACAGGGTCTAGGCCTAGGAAGCTACAAAAGAAAAGCTGGTCTTGTAGTTGGAATTAAATGACAAATCCTGCAGATTCTGTCCTAAATCTATGTATTTTTTTTGGAATATATGTTATGTACGTGAGAATTAAAATAACTTTGTTAGTGGAAAATATTTTGTCTTACATGGAATGTTTTTACCCGTCCTCTGTGATCCCACTGAGAATTGTTGTCTCATGTCAGCCTCAACTTTGCTTCCAGGGTGTCAAAGCTAAACTAATTCTGTAGGCAGTTGTGAATCTATGCATTAAATTTTCATCAGTTAGTCCCATGAACACACTTTCTTACGAGTAAGTGTTTACAATTTTGCTACTGTTTAGAAGATGGAAAATGAAATCCTGCTTATACAATAGTACATAAAATACCTTGTTAGATTACATTTGTAACAAACAAATGTCACTTTCTCGTATAAATAAAACATAAAATCTACACAAAATCATGGTCACTTGCACTAAAATGATGTTTGCCTATATATTTACTTTTATTACTTTCAAGCTTCAGAGAAATAGTAAGATTATCTACATCGATAAAGAACAACAATATATCTGGTAGTGTCTCAGTCATGTCGTTTGCAGTATTTGCTACTTTATATATTGCTGTCCTTTGTTCAGTAGCTATGTACATAATTTCCAAAAATAAAACCTTCACTTTATATGCAAAGTATGGAGAACTATAAAGTGAGAGATAAAACAACAGAGTATTTAATTTATGTAAAGGTCACAGTTCCTTATTTGCACACAAAGTCTAGCCATTGGGTTATTAAACCCTTATTAACATTCAATGACTCAGTGCGTTTAGTTAGAATAGCAGGAAGCCACTAAGTCAGAGTGGTGGTATATTTTATTGGTGCTAATTTAAATCCAGCAATACTAAGTAATGCTATTTAACACTGGATGGAAGCACTGTGTTAAATAAAGGAATTTATGTCAATTGACTTCATGACTTTGTTGGTAGTCTTAACTTTAGCAAATTGAAGTAATTTGCCACATCTTCACATACCAGAGAGGAAAATTCACTTTAGTTGCATTGTCTGTAAAATAAAGTCTGAAATAGATTTGTAGTAAACATTAACTCTATTGATATTCCCTTTGTGGATGCTACCAATGTTTAAGAATTAACAGTTGGTTACTGATGAATACAATAAGTCAATATATCTAAATATTTTTTGTGCTTCCATAGATTTTCATCATATTAATATAAAGAAATATGTTTGTAAAAGTAACTTTAAATGAGTTGAAAATATCAATGAATGATCCTGCTTTAGTTTTCTACCCATTTACATGAAATTAAGGAATACATTTGGGATGCAAGAGTATCCTGTTATAGTATTGGACCAGTGTCTGTTTGAAACATAAATATTAACTTCAGCAAATAGTACTAAATGTGATAGAAATAGCAGGGACCTCTATAAAGGGATGTAGGTGAAAAGATGACATTGAAAAGGTCTACAGTCATAACATCCAAACAGTTATAAGGTCAAGAGTCATAATGTTTACATGTTCATAAGGTCGAAACAGTTAAAATGTCAATGTTAAATATTTACAAGGTTGCAAAGTCGACATTCAAAATATCAACATAGATCACTAGATTTAAAATTGCAATACATAAAAAAATGGTGCTTTTTGTCCAGGCAGGACTAAGGTTGGTTAAGCTGTTTGGGGGAGGGCACGCCATTTGTTTTTTTACATTCATTGCCATTCTTCTTATTTTTTACATGTATTGTCATTTTAAATCTAGTCATTTAAATCAACATTTTGACTTCTGACTTTACAACCCTGTCTACATTTTACATGTTGACCTGTTAATTGTGCCAATATTCTGATCCTGTAGAGATTATAACTGTGGATTTTATAATTGTGTAGACAATATGACTGTCGCCCACATGGTGTAAACATTTTGACTGTAGACTTCCTACCCAAACCCCTATAAAACCCTTTGACTAAACAAAGACCCAAATCTAAAATGTCCCCATTGCAGTAAATCATAATTATTACTCTTTGCAAAATCATCGTTGACTGTGGTGAGAGTGTATATGAAAATATGAGACACTTCATAAGCCTATTTTAAAAGCTAACAAAACAATTTAACAGATTACTTTATATGGGAAAATCAATAAACCTAATATGCAGTATTCCTACAAAACACATTATGGTGCCAAACTAAATTAATAGAAGTAGTAAAAAATCCCATAGAGGTCATAGAAAACATAGGGTGGGAGGAGTTCATAAAAATGAACCTAATAAGTAAATAAACCGGACACATCTAGAACAGCATATTAGCCAAAGGATGTACAAAGTACATTAATTTGGAAATTGTTATAGCATGCAATCTTTAAACCATGACATTTTCCTGCTGCCAAGCTAAGGGGCATCTTATGCTACTTACTTCTATTCATAAAACAGGAGATTCTGACTAAAATTGGTAACACATTGTGGTATATGTATTAAAGCAAATATGAAGGAAAGAACAGCGCATGCTCATTCTTTACTCCATATTTGCCTTTGGGCAGCCACTTTGCAAGGCCCCCTAATGGTGGGCATGCCTGGTGGAGGAGTTATGGTGGAACAATGGTGTCTGTGCCATTCTCTCACCTCTTCCCTGTGTTTAAATCCTCCATTAATTCTGATGAGGCAGATATCAGCTCCACTGATTTTGAGCAGGGCTGCTTTATATGCAATAATTAAATTTTATATATTGAATCAAAAAAATAGCACTGTGAGTTCTGACAACCCATTTTATTTAAAAAATATTGAAGTTTACATGTTTCAAAACAGAGTTAGAGAAGAGGCTCAGATTATGGCTTATAACAAAACCTGTTAAAGAAAAAATATTTACAAATGGCATTGCCTAATTTGACTCTGTTTTCAATAGCAGCATTTTAAAACTGAGAGCCCCTGGTAACTTCCCATCAATTTCAGAATGCATACCTCTCATTGCCCAGAAACAGCAAGAATGGTGAAAAAGCTAAAGTACACAAAATGGAAGTTGTTAAATCGATTTTGTGTGTTTCTTTCATTACTGAGCAATCTCCTGATTGACCTCCTCCTGACAACCGTTAGTCAGTAAAACCGTCAAATATAAAGACATTTTTAAAATGTCAGCGACACGATTAAAGCAAATATTCCTCACCATAATAAGTGACATCTCAGTATAAAGTAATTTCACTATTATAAAATGCTCTCTTCAGATAACTTTCCTTTCTCAATATTTCAGGCTTAACCTTAAATTAGATTAAGAAAAAATATGTAATGTTTCAGCAGTAGGAACTTTCTCTTTTTTCACAGCAATACAGTTTTATTAAAGAGTTTTGTCATATAATACATTCTTACAACGGAGTCAGATAAACTTTGTGGGCCCGATTCATCAAGGAGCATAAGTCCCTTTGCGTATCATATTTTGCATGAAATTGCTTTGTGCATGTTCATAAACTTTATGCCTGTGCATGCAATTCAAATGACACTTCCAACAGCCTACAATTTGAAGTGGCGGAATGGAGGAGCGCCCATGACTCCATCATGGGTAGGCAAGCGCAGCCTGGATGAGAGAGTTAGGAACAAGGGGCCGAAATTTAGCCAAGCACAATTTTAATAAAGTAAATTACTGCCATAAAAGAGGAGACATCAGTTGCGCCCACACTCACTTTCTCTTACCTCCTAACCTCCAACAAATCTCTAAAAGATCACACAGACACTCCTCCTCCAAAAGGGGGCATAGTCACATTACATTATGAGCGTTTACACATTAGAATAGGCTTCTGAAGTGATTAGCCAACCCTGTCCTTAAAAATATCCTTAAATTGCTGCATGTACCAGATGCACCTGGTGAGTACAGACGTACTTTGCAAATTGGAACAAACAGGCTGACTCGCTGCAAGTCGGGAAATTTCCCTGAAATTAGGACATTTGGGAGGTATGCTCCTAAGTATATATGTAAAGATACTGCAAACTAAATCACCCTGTTAGTGACTTTCTTGATTTTAGAGTTACAACTCTGCACACACAGAGCCTGATTCATCTTGGCACGAAAAATAAATATAATGTGCGCTTTTTAAAAACAAACGTAATTCGGCCATGCGCATGTCCACATTCAACTGCAAGTGGATCTGAAGGAAATTCTCTCCTTGAATATGGATGTAGGTACACTGCATGTATGATACGTAGTGTATTAAAACAGATGCAACACAGTGCAAGATACCAACAATACATATGTGGAAAATAAAATCCTACAAGAAAGGATAGATTAAAAAAATATTATAAAATACATTAACACCTGTTAATAATAGTCATTAAAGAAAAAACATTTAAAAAAAGTTTTGTTTTTTTCATTTTTTTTCATGTAATACATTTAGCACGATGTTATTAATGCCTACTGTACAGAAATGCATTTTTACATTTGCCCTTGATTGCAAACACATATTCTAGCATGCATACGTGATCATCATAACTATCACTCAGCACTTACATCTACCCTATATCAAATGCAAGTGATACGGCTGAAAATCACATACCGAGATATGGTTGCTTAGGGTAGGACTGAGATCACTTTAGGCAAAATATTGATGGCATTAAGCCAATTTAGATGTAGTATACCTAGTGTGTAAAACATTCATACCAGTCTTAATTTTACACTGGTATAATTTTTCCTCCAATGCCCCTTGACAGTATTGATGCCACAAAACTTTTTTTTAGTGAATTTACTGCTCGATTATGTGTGGTTTTGAAGTGTGCAGGATAAATGAGCTGTTCAAATCTTTTTTTAATATTATTATCCCACAGATCATACCACCCACCTTTTCCTACACTCCTCAGTAAATGAGGACAAAGTTTATGTACTCATCCCATCACCTCACCTTATAACCTGCTGCTTCTTCTGATATATTCTCTCCCAACTTCTCTGCTCCCTTTCACCCACTGCATGTCCACCTCCAGCTCATCTCTACAAACTGTCTTCACTGCACATTAACATCCTCCATTAAAAACACTGCCGCCACTAATATTTTGTTAACCATATACAACACTACAATTTCCTTGGTCTTCCAAACCTGCTTGCTTGTTGTGGCTTTTGACTGAACCATATGCTTTATTCCTTACATCCAGTGTCTCTCCCAGTCCTGTTCCTCCACCTTTGAAATATATATTTTCCCCAAGATGCAATTAAAACTATTATCCATTCTCTCATCATCTCCTGCCGTAATGACTGCAAATGTCTCCTATTTGGCATTTCCCTCAGCAATCTATACCTTTTTCAATCTGTCCTAAATGCCACTGCAAGACTGATCTTCTCCCTCACTGCTCCACATAGAAATTAATAGTAATAATAATAATAATAATCATTAATTACAATTTTATGGCTTGGATATTAAAATAGTATCCATCTCTATGTAGTAGACAATCAAATAGAAAGTCTACACTTACTGTAGTGATTTTTACAATCTTCCAGGAAAAGTGCTCTAATATATTTTTATTGGTCATTATAACGATGTATAGAAAGGAGAGAAAGAGAAATATAAAGGAAGGTAAAATTGAAAGATTGTATTAAGTTTCAAATCACAAAGCTTAAAATTACAGGCTTGGTAAAATAAATTAGTCCAAGTTATGTACCCCCAAAATTTCCCTTGCAATGATCTACTGGTTTGGTTCCTTTTTTTTTTTTTTTTTACCAAACCAGCTGCCACTAAATAATCTCTTGTTTGAGTTACTTTTTCACCCCTCTCACTAGTACATTAATCTATCCTCAAATCAAAATGCCATACAAATAACAGGTATACAAAGAAGAAAATAAGGTCATCTCTTATTTAAAATGGCTGAAAAATGTATCAAAGTGAAGTCATTGCACATATCACTCAAAAAATCAAAAATTATCTTTCAATTAAAATAAAAAATATGATTTTTTTTTACAATAAACTTAATTTCAAATCAAACTTTGTCCCAAAATGACCTTATTATTCTAAGTATAATCATGGTCATCTTTGATGGGAATCTACCTTTCACTGAAGTTTTGAGTGACTTATATGGTAAGTATGCATTTTTGAAGAGCCATTTTGGGAACAAAATATATACATTTGCTTCCCAATTTGAGAAAGTATTTGCTAATCAAAAGGTATCTTGGTTAGCTTACCTTGTAGCCAAAATTGTCAGAAACTATAACTATTTACATAAGACCTGGGGGCAACAAATACCAGTGAACATTTGACAATGTATGGAAAAGAGAGCTGCTAAAGGTGAAGACTGCAACTATCCTGGCTACAGGATTATTGGTTTCACTAGTGCCAATTATATTAACAATAAAAAATACAGAAAATTATCACTAGCATATGCCAAATTAGAGACAATCAAAATGTCATTAAAAATAAAACAAAGGTTTGTAACAAGCTATACATAGACCTCTATGTCAACAGGAAGTTCTAAAAATAATAAAAGAACAAAAAATAATTGGTGACATTAAAACTGTTTAAATGGATTAAACATTTCAGCCAAATATCAGAATACCAAAAACAATTCTTTCTAGAAAATAAGGAAAGCACATAGCCCAGGGTTTCCCAAACCCAGTCCTCAGGGCTCCCTAACAGTGCAGGTTTTCCATATCTCCTTGTTGGAGCACAGGTGTATTCATTACTGACTGACACATTGTAACAGATCCACAGGTGGCCTAATTATGTATCACATGTGATCCAGAAAACCTGCACTGTTGGGGATCCCTGAGGACTGGGTTTGGGAAACCCTGACATAGCCTCTGGGGTAATTGTGGCCCAGCGAGATTCCCAGTTAGCTATAAGAACTAGGACCTTATATGTCAAATGCAATAAATGCTACTAATAGATAACCAATACAGTTTATGAGAGATCAGAAGCTTGCATTAGTATGCTCTCATCAAAGGATCAGCGATTGAAAGCAGGAAACGAGTAGTTCTGGATCAAGGTCATTAAGCACAAAAATCTGCAATGATTAACTGCCAAAATTCATGCTAAATAAAGAGGGTGGAATGAAGTATCAGCATTTACCATACTCAAGATGATTGGTTGATTCCTGTTCTAATTGTTGCTCTGAGCATGCTCAGTGTATTTCATTATCTTATGTTCGAAAGGTAATTCTGAGCATGACTACGGTGTTATGATTTCCATTTTTATGAACCAAGCCTAGAGGACACCACTCACCCCTCCTTTGTGGAAGTTATAGAGTAATACCTATATGAAATAACTAGCTAAAAATCCATGCTAACATTTTAACTAATAGAGAAAAAAAAGTAATGCAAAAAGGAAAATGGAAGCACAACCGTACCATTAATTAATACTTAGCTAACAAAGGAAGAAGTCCAAAGATGACTAAATAAAATTAAGATAATTAAAGTTCCAGGTCCAGATGGTATACACCCAAGGGTTCTTATGGAGATAAACTCAGAAATAGCTAGACCGCATATCATAATTTTCATAGATTAAATTTTATATGGCTCAGTACCAAGGGATTATCAAATATCAGATGTGGTGCCACTGTTTCGAAATAGATTGAGATCACAACCAGGGAATTATAGACCTGTTAATCTGACATCAAGAGTGGGGGAATTATTGGAAGGTATATTAAGGGATAATAATCAGGATTACTTGGTACGCAAAAAGATAATTAGTGGGATTTATGAGGGATAGGTTATGTAAAACTAATCTAATTAGTTTCTACGAGGAAGTTAGTGGGACTTACACCATTGCAGTACAGTAGATGTGGTCTACTTAGATTTTACAAAGGCCTTTGATACAGTGCCACACAAGAGCCCCCCTCCACTGGAACAAGCTCCCTCCCTCTATCAGAACTTCCCCTAATCTGTCCAGTTTCAAACGGGCTCTAAAAACCCACCTTTTTCTTAAAGCCTTCCAGTCTCCCACTTAATTTCCTACCTTTTCTTCTACCTCTTCCCCTTCATTCCCCTTCCCTTATCCTTATCTCTCCCTCTCTCCCCCGTGTCTCTCTGTCTGTCTACCCCACCCCTTAGATTGTACGCTCCTCTGAGCAGAATCATCTCTCCTCCTGTCCTCACCACTCTTAACTCGGCTATCCAGCTACCTAGCCCTCCTCCTCGAGGACCCTCTTCCCCCCCCGTCCCCTCTCGCTCCTTCCTCTCCCCTATGGGGGTTTCCCTGTCATCCAGGCCCTCCCTCTCGGGCTCAGCCATATGCAGGACCTTCCCCTCTCCCCTCCCCCGCCCCTCTAGGTGTGCTTTGAGCTCACCGAGTTACTGTACTTATTGTTTACTGTACTGTGCTGTCTCACCTTGTATTGTAACTTTGTTTGTCCCTGTACGGCACTACGGACGCCTAGTGGCGCCCTATAAATAAAAATTAATAATAATAATAATAATAAGAGAGTGGTTTACAAAATAAGGGAGCTGGGTCTAAGACACAAAATTTGTACTTGGGTCAAAAACTGGTTGGAGAATAGGGAACAGGGAGTTGTGATAAATTAAACATTTTCTAATTGGTCAAACGTTTTAACTGGTGTACCACAACGTTCCATGCTGGGGCCACTACTTTTTATTTTTTTTATCAATGATCTTGGTGATGGTTTAGAGAGCAAAGTTTCCATTTTGCAGGTTACACCAAACTTTGCAAAATAATAAAATCAGAGCAATATATAGTTTCTCTGCAGAGGGATTTGAATAAACTAGAGGATTGGGCAGCCAAATTGAAGATGAAGTTTAACATAGATAAATGTAAGGTTATGCACTTAAGGATCATAAACAAGCACAAAATCTATAAATTAAATGGGATAAATATAGGGAGGTTAAGAGGGTGGTTGAGGAATATTATAAGCTTATTTGAAGAGGTGGGTTTTCAGAGAACGCTTGAAAGTTTTTAGATCAGAGGAGAGTCTTATTGTGTGAGGGAGTGAATTCCATAGAGTAGGTGCAGCCCGAAAAAAGTCCTGTTACCGGGAATAGGTGCATGTAATGAGGGTGGATGAGAGACGCAGATCTTGTGCAGAACGGAGTTGCCGAGTTGGGAGATATTTTGAGACAAGAGAGGAGATGTATATTGGTGCAGCTTTGTTGATGGACTTGTAGGATAGTAAAAGTATTTTATATTGGATTCGGTAGAAAACAGGCAACCAGTGTAGAAACATACAAAGTGATTCAGCAGAGGAATAATGATTTGCATGGAAAATCAATCTTTCCGCTGCATGCAAAATAGATTGTTTGGGTTTCTGTTTTGGGGAGACCAGTAAGGAGGGAATTGCAATAGTCAATGCTGGAGATGATAAGAGCATGAATTAAGGTTTTTGCAGTGTCTTGTGTAAGTTATGTGCATATTCTGCAAATGTTTTTTAGATGTTCATAACATGATTTAGTTATAGAGTCGATGTGAGAAGCAAAGGATAGTTCTGAGTCAAAGATCACACCTAGGCAGCAAGCTTGAGAGGTGGGGTTTAAGGTTATGTTATCAACAGAGATAGAAATGTCAGGTATGCTCTTGTTGGTGGGTGGGAATATTATTAACTCTGTTTTAGAAAGATTGAGCTTGAATTGGCCAGAGGACATCCAAGATGAAATGGTAGAAAGACAGTCAGATCATTGACAACCTTAGTCAACGCAGTGTCTGTGGAGTGTTGAGAAAGAAAGACAGACTGAAGAGGATCCAACAGGTTGTTTGCGGAAAGGAAGTGTGTGAGGCGAGTGTAGGCAAGTCTCTCTAGAAGCTTGGAGGGGCAAGGGAGCTGAGAGATGGGAAGGTAATTTGAGAGAGTTTGGGTCTGAATCTTGTTTTTTCAGAATAGGAGTAATCACTGCGTACTTATATAGTGATGGAAAGATGCCAGTACAGAGCGAGAGATTACAGATTTTAGTTATGAGCACAGGAGACAGGGATCTACCAATTTGAGAGGGAATAAGATCAAGAGGACAGGAGGTAGAGTATGAAGATAAGAAGAGAGTATAAATTTCCTTTTCATTAGTGGGATCAAATGAAGAGAGGGTGTCAGAGGGTGGTGGGAAGGAATTGAGCCGATTGCTTGTCGAGGAAGAGATGATACCATTTCTAGTCTGATCTTTTCAATCTTGTCCTTGAAGTAGGAAGCAAGATCCTGGGCACTGATAGTAAATGGAGGGTTTGGGGTGGGAGGATTGAGAAGAGATTTAAATGTGTTAAAAAGGCGTTTGGAGTTAGAAGCCTGAGTATTGATGAGAGATTGTAAGTATGTTTGTTTTGCAGTGTCTGGAGCATTTTGATAGGAGTGGTAGTTAGAAGTATATGTGAAAAAGTCATTAGAGGTACGAGATTCATGCCAGTGAAGTTCTGCTTTATGGGAAAGTTTTTGAAGATTTTGCGTTGCTATAGTGTGCCACAGCTGACATTGAAGTCGAAGTGTAGTATGAAGAGTCACTGGAGCCATTTAATCAAGGGCCATTGCCAAGGTTTGGTGAAAATGAGGTACTGCCATCTTAGGGGAGGAGAATGTAGAGATAGGGGAGAGAAAGTGTTGGAGAGAGGTGGAAAATTGTTGAAGGTTAAAATTTCTGCGGGTATAAGAAGGCGTGGCAGAGTTAGACAGTAGAGAGGTTAGAGCAGTGGGGATGAGCGTGTAGCTGATAAGGTGATGATCCAAGAGGGGGAAGGGTGTGTCAAGGAAATTAGAAACTGAGCATAGTCTAGAGAAAACAAGATCAAGACAATGGCCTTCCTGTTGAGTAGATGACTCAATCCACCCCCTAAGGTTTGGGGAGAGGAAGTTTTACAACCAGAAAAAGAAGGAATTCTTTACAGTAAAGGCAGTCAAGATATGAAATTCATTGCCAGGGAAGGTTGTGATGGCAGATTCAACTGATATGTTTAAGAAAGTGTTAGACAATTTTTTTTAGCAGGAAAGGGTATCCAGAGTTCGATCGTTAATTAAAAAAAGGATAGTAGTGGATCCAGGCAGAAATTGGATGGTCATCTGGATCAATTTCAAATATAAGAGAGGTATTACAGGAGATCCAAAATAGATTGAACTCGATGGACTGGTGCCATTTTGCAACCTCTTCAACTATGTTACGATGTAATACTATCAATATAGGATAAATAGTTTTTACCTAAATATGAAGCAAAAGATAACACATTAAAAATCATCAAGCATGCAAAGTCCCAATCTATCAAAACTGCTTTGCATTCTACAGATGCTGAAAAACATTTAATAGGAAAAAGCAATTTTATGCAAGTAATGGTAAAAATGTAATTTTACAGAAATTGCTATAAATAAAATAATGAAAAAGTGTGAGGTTCCATCAGTCAAAAAAAGCTAAATGACTCACGTAATCTGCATATTCTTTAAAATGAATGTAACCCGCACATGTGCACATCTATATTGAAAGATAAGCACAAATAAGGAACCTTTATAATCTCCAATGGCTCAAGACAGGATTTTCCATTTTACCTTATTTTATTTGTAATTATGATGAAATATTTCACAGAAGATTAGAGACTGTAGATACTTGATATCCAATGTGGTAAATAAATACATCATATTTGCAAATTAAATATCATTACTTTAGACTCAGCCAGAAGTGCCACTGACAAACCAACTTAGCAAACATCATCATTTATTTATATAGCGCCACTAATTCCGCACCACTGTACAGAGAACTGACTCACATCAGTCCCTGCCCCATTGGAGCTTACAGTCTAACTTCCCTAACACACACACACAGACAGACTAGGGTCAATTTATTTGCTGCCAATTAACCTACAAATTTACCTTCCTAACCTATGTTTTTGGAGTGTGGGAGGAAACCAGAGCACCTGGAGAATACCCATGCAAACACAGGGAGAACATACAAATTCCTCACAAATAAGGCCATGGTCGGGAATTGAACTCATGACCCCAGTGCTGTAAGGCAGAAATTATAAAATATATAGTTTTATGTTTAAATATTATCATTCCTTCTTTAAAAATGGAATATTTATAAAACAATAAGTCTATCAAATATAATCAATTAAGAGAGCCAATTGTTTTTTAAGATTAAATATGTAATATAAGATGTATATGGACAAACAAGAGTCATAAAATTCACCATCCTTACTAGACATAAAACAAACAAAGGCATAGGAATTCCTTAAATCTTGAGTAATCACAATTCACTTATAGAGAAGATAGATTGGAAATTAAACCCTTTAAATGAATTATGGATGAATACCTACAAATATCCTTGATAAAACTCATCTGGTCCCAAGCCACTTAAAACCATACGAAAATCAAATAGAACACTTTAATTTCCACCATGTTAAATAAATTGTATAAAACTTTTTTAACTGATGACTCTTGGTCTGAGAAAAAAAATAATTATTTTACTGAAAAGAGCCCAGTTCTTTGTCATCTGTGTAAGAATGCAAGAACTCTAATATAATATTGGTTCCTGCTGGTATAAAACACACAACATATTAACGTACGTTTCTTTACCATCCTCCTACATTTTGGAGATGGAATAACAAAATTGACAATGAGGGGAATTCAATTCCCCCCGAAGTACCGCCGCGCTAAAGATATTACCGTTATTATGATAATATTAATCCGGCTTTCTGCAAAAAGACGGCGTTAGAACTACCATAATAACGGGAATAATGTGCAGGCCGCATAACTTTTAACAGTAACGCGGCCAATTGAATTTTCCCCTATGTGTCATATCTTTTATTCTTGCCTCAAAATAATATGTTCTCAAAAAATGTAAAAAGGTCAGTTAACTGATTTTAGAAGAGAAATGCATTATTTCACCAGTAACCCTGAATTTAAAAGTAGGTAATAAAACACAATTAAGTAAATATTCTTTAATTATTCATTTAATGTTTAGAATGCTTAACTGCTAGATTTTGGAAACAGAAAAGTATACCAACTCTAACCAAACGGTTAAAATGAATTAATGCTAATAAGAATATGGAAAAATAAACAATCCTTAAAGTGATTAATACATATATATTTGGCAAAAATGGGCTCCTTTACATATTTAATCATGATATACATTACAAAATGTTAAAAAAAATATTTTCTGTTGTGTATACTCAGTATTCTAAAATAATCAACTCGATTTGTGCCACTTACTCTAATAGTGGTGTATATGTTCCTAAATATCTTTATGGTCACTTTGTGAGATTTTATTGTGAAACTTGTGTATTTTTACATAGTGGGCCTGATTCCTCGAAGAACACAATACAAACGTAATCTGCATATTCTTTCAAATGAATGTAAAATGAATGTAACCCGCACACGTACACGTCTATATTCAAAGATAAACACACATAAGGAATACGTTTATAGATGAATATAGTAGTACCTCACTTACATGGATGTAAAATGTAATGCTAGTGTTATTGCGCTTTTATTTACTTTTTTATGTGATTTTTGAGCAATTGCAAATTATTTCACTACATGCTTCTTTATTCCTAATGAACTTCTGAATAGACATGTGTGCAATTTCTTCATTCCCCTAATTCATTTTTTTATTCTTAAATACTCATGTTTCATAATGGCTACTGTATATTAACCCTTTCACTGCATTACCACATCAACCAGAACTATTCCATGATAACACAAAAAACACTTTAGAAAATATTTTACTGACAAATATGTCTCATTATTACACATTTGCTTAGAAAACATCACACACACACATAAAGGTGTTTTTAAAACAACTAACTTTTTAATCTTCAATAAAAAAATGATTTTTTTTTCTATTTTTCAAATAATATGTGCAGGGGCAGTATATCTTCTGGAAAAAAAAAAATACTACATTTTAACATTGCGATTATTACATGTTTGAAACATTCTTTGAACTATGAATATAGCTTGTTCCCACATTTTTCTAGCACTGCAGAGCTCAGATTTGCTACATTAACAGAAATTCTCTGAAACATTAATCTTAGAGGAAACACAAGGATTGCATTTTGGAGGCATATGAAGATATATTGCAGATAAATTAGGCCCATGAAGTCAGACACCTGTAGAATAGCAATCTTTGCTTAGGCCAAGAAACATTTAGCAAAGTAAGGATTTCTGAGGCCTGCACTTTTATGTTGCAAAAGACTAAATTAATATAATACTAGATTATAATATCAAGATATTTACAGTCGCCTTCAGGTGCCTGGAATGGGCTCCCTGCGTCCTGCTGTTGGGGTTCCGCCATGGCCAACTCCCTGGCCTCTGCCCCGATATAGACGTTTTGTTGTAATAAATACAACAACAATCTTATGAATCTGGAAGAATGGGATCAACATCACCTTCCTTCTTGTCAGCAACCTCTGCTTTATCCATCCATGATACCCCACTCCAGATGGGAATGTTATCAAATATCACACACAATATCCAGCACATATATAAGTAATACACCAGATTAGTCAAGACAACAAAATTTGACCTTTGAAAGGACAAAAGTACATTCTGTAGCTGATTTAGTAGAGGTATGTGTGGAATTGTATGTAACCTCTTGCTCTGTGTGTGGATTTAAAATGGCTGTGTGGACCCAAAGGTGGAAAAGGTATCTATTGTCTCCTCTAAAGAAAAACAAAGATGTGGCCTTATTATAATGCTATAGTATTCCATAATTGTTTATATAAGTACAGTAAAGAGTGTTACAATTATACAAAGGTGCCATACCAACCATTTATTAGTAGAATGTATAAAAATCTATTTATAACAACAAAAAACTAAATATAAATATTTATGTGAATAAAAATGGTACCTATACACGGGTCTCCATGTGGTCTGGCATCTCCTTGCATCTATTTTAATCTATGCCACATGCCTGGCAAAGGAATGATGAGGACTCCCAGATCATTTATCAACCAGGCATCAAATCTGGAGAGATGCATCACATATAGCCTGGACATTGTTTGAATGGAAATGCTTTCTATTGGAAATAATAGAAGCATTCCCACATGATGGAACCAGGGCTACATGTGTACTATCTACTGCCCTTATAACGTGCAAAAAGCTATGGTGGAAAATTGCCTTTTTATGGGCACAAAGGTCTCTTCATCAAGTGGCAGATGGATAAAGTGATGTATGCACTACAGGAAAACTCGAAGCACAACCTTCCGCACACGACTGAAGGTGGCCTGGGACAATCCTGCTATAATACCCAATGTGGAATGACCCAGATGCACAGAAGTACAATTGCATCAAGGGTTTGGTCAGCGGTGGTATTGTTGTCTGGATGTTGCTCAAGATCACTCCACACAATGCATAGGGTGTCCAGGATGACATGAGGTGAAAGCTGATAGTGACGTACCACCTTAGCATCTGTCATCCCAAAATGGCTGACACGTAGCCTGAAGACATACTGCCTGGGCCAGCGATGGTGTAACAGTTGCTGGTTTTGGAGGGGACAATATCTGTTGTCCTCCAGATTCATTGCTTTTGCAATGATTGACTATATGTGAGCAAGATGGAGTGAACCATAAAAAACATTTCTTATGCATGGTAAATTTTTGGGTCCTTTTTTAAATGATACATTATAAACCAAACACACTTACAGCTAGCAATGCTTGGTTCATATTTAATAAGTTTCTGATTAGAAAAAAAAATATAGACAAGAAAGCATGTCATGTACTTTAGCAAACATTAAAATAAAAAAATATAATGTATGCAACTATGCACAAACTGCATGACAAAGAAAAAAAACACTCATAATATTTTAAAACAAACAACTGCATATCTAATGTATGAAACTAAATATTTCAAAATCTATACTGTAATGTAAAGGGTCAGTAAGACATTTTCAAACATTTGCACGTGTAAACGTAGTCAACGCTTTTTAAATATAAGAAAATACTTTTGTTACTACTGAAAAGCACATGTAACAATTTCACTTACCTCTTTTATTTAAGTTATCACAATTTTATTTTAATCCTTTTTAAGAGAACTGAATGACATAATGGCGTCCCTGTGCTATGATCTTACATAGTGTTCGTTACTGATATGCATGGTGTCAGATGTGCGGATGAATTACCAATCATCCCATTAGATTGAGGGTGAATGCCGTGTTTGGTCCCCAGTATCATCAGTTACACCTGCCATGGAGCAGGTGCAAACCTTAAATTTGAAAACAAGAGTATTTCTGCAAACGGCTGAACTTGAATTGCTCCCAACTGCTTGGGAAAGTGTTTATTGTACTTGGTCTATGTTAGTGAGCCTCTTCCCTCCCCCATTACGCCTATCAAGTCGCAGGCTGTCATAGGTGTCATTTGCGCTTGAACATGAATTGCATGCAATTGCGTTCATTAGTGTAAGATCCGTTTGTGAGCATGCATAGAGCAATTTCATGGAAAATATAGCACACAATTAGACTGTGAAGTAGGCACTTTATATGTTATTTCAGTAAAAAAAATTGTTTTCTCTTCTTATGTAAGTCATTCCTGAAATGAACAGTGTGTCAACAAAATTGTTTAATGTTTTATGCTTTTCTGATGTTAATTATTTATAAAGTGAGTAACCAAGGATCATGTGACTGTGCTTATGTGGCTGCAGTTTTAATTCACTTCCAATGTATATTAGTACAAGGTTGAGAGGTCATGTGTTTTTAACTAGTCACATTGTAACAGTATATAGCTTTCCTGACCTGGGTCCTCAGGGCTAGAAGAACATCTAACATATGCCTGACCACAAAATGTTCCAATGCACACAACTTCTGTAAAGGAACCTATAATACATTGAAGCACATACATTTCTATTGAAGAAAACTCCACTCTAGACAGTGAATTTTACTTATATTGTATACGGGTTGCAGGTTGAAGACTGTAGTGCACGGAGGCAGCGGATAGGAATCAGCTAACAGTCACGATGATGAAACACAGACGAGTTGCAGGTTGAAGACTGTAGTGCACGGAGGCAGCGGATAGGAATCAGCTAACAGTCACGATGATGAAACACAGACGAGTTGCAGGTTGAAGACTGTAGTGCACGGAGGCAGCGGATAGGAATCAGCTAGCAGTCACAATCATGAACAGGTGAGTGGATGAGAATGAAAGACTGTAGTGCACGGAGGCAGCGGATAGGCATCAGCTAACAGTCCCAATAATACATGGTAGAGTTGAAGTGGTTAGAAGACTGTAGTGCACGGAGGCAGCGGATAGGAATCAGCTCACAGTCACGATGATAAACAGAAGGGTAGCTGTGGTATGGGAACCACAGTAGTAGAAGTGGTTTGGAAACCACAGAGGTAGAAGTGGTTTGGAAACCACAGGAATCAGCTGGGCTGAATAAACGAGGAAACACAGGAACACCTTCAGAGACTCATGGGGAATGAGACTCCAAGATCAGGCAACGTGGTGTTGACCACAGGTGCTTAATATAGGGAGGTTGCCTGATCTGCCAATTAAGTTAAAGGAACATACACTGGAGGTATAGAAAGGGCTGCGCATGCGCAGTCCCTCAGGATGGAGGACGGCCACGGTTCCTAAATGTCCGGGAAGAAGCACTCACAGTCCGGTGAGTGACAAAAATCATATAAAGTACAAAGTCAAACATACCCTGGAATCTAGAATCTCTATGAGAAAATTTAAATATTTTCTCAGAAGATATATGTTGGTTTAATGCCTCAGATCATCACCCTGTCAGGATGACAAGAGCATTTATTTTGCAACAATCTTACTAAGCTATCTAGAGCTCACCTGGTAATGTAACAATATCTAACTTTCATGACAAGTGTCACCAAAATATGTGATCATCTTATTGCTGGAGCAGCATCATAGCTATAAGTCCAAGTGTGGTTTATGATGCTCCTCTCTGATCCTAATCTTGGCTTAATTATCCTACCTTCTCCAGTACCTGACCTTGGCTAGTGTGTTTGGTTAATCTGCTGTTTGGATCTAATCCCTGGGTCTTCAGACATAGATACAGTTCTCAAGTACTGGTTAGTTACTTTAATCTCTACCTGTGAATGTCTGTACAATCTCAGGACAATGCACAGCTGTTATAGCTAGTCTTCAGGTGCATCTGTTACACATTTTGGTGTTGAAACATACCCCTTCCTAAGTAAATGGGGTGTTTCAGATTTTAATTTCCAGAATTAAATTATTTAGCTAGGACAATGGGATGGACTGGGCACATGCACGGTGAAGGTGAAGCTCCCTGCTTTTAGGGAGGATGCAAAGCCTTTTGTACCAGCAAGATAACTCAGTTTGTTCATGAATTTTGAGGTGGTGGACACATTTAATTTGACACATTTTGTACTTTCCATTTATACTTATGATAAAAAGGGCATTTCTAAGCACTGTTCAAAAAAAAGTAACATACACTTCACAATACACAAATCTAGCATATGTAATAAAAATGGTTCCCATGTCCCTCATTTACATAATTAATTTAAGAGACAAAATACATTAAGCCAAACACTATTTCAGGAGAAAAACTTGAAAGTTTACGTTTTCAAAGGCGGCTGATCTAGAATGGTGGTAGGATGGATATCATGCACATTTTAGATGTATCACTAAACCCGCAAATCTAGGAGAAGATTGCTATTATTGGGGAAGATCCAATGACTTTAAAACAGGTGTGCATATTGAAATGCTAAACAAAAAACATTCTACAAACAAAAAGTAATGTTGTTCCATGATTTTGCTACTAGTAAATGAGCCTTGAAATGTCTGTTTTACAACTATAACCCTTAGCCTACCTGTATTTAAACTGTATATGGCTCCTCTTACTGCCAAGTCTCCATCTTAAGGGAGCTGGGTGGACAAATTCCTCATATGCGGATGCTCCTAGGTTTAAACTCACTAGAGCAAAAGGTCAAACCTTTGATGTTGGGAAGGTGATAAATAAAATACATTTTGAAACATTGACTAATAATAGATTAGAGGCTTTAATTGCAAGACAGGTCTTTAGTTCTATAAGGTATATCCTGAACATTTAACAAAAAAGTCCAGAAAAGAGAACTTCTCTTTTAAACATTTTAGTGTATTTATGAAAACATTTAATATTAAAACCTTTATTCTTATATTGCTAATTAGTTTGTGTATCTTATGACCCTTGACAAGAGAACTAAAGATTATGTTTTTAAAAAAATATTTTAAAGCAGTTCACTCATCATGTTCATTAGAAAACAAATATATTAAAGGGTTACAAACCCATCTTTACATTTTCTATTGCTTCCTTTCTGAATCATGAGTGTGGGGCTACTTTTTAGGTCTGAGAACAGGTTCCAATTAGAAACAAACCTATCTACTGAACGAAAAGCTGTCATATCTACCAATATTCACCAATCCAAAAGCAAAGAGTTCTAACACAAATATGCAACCCTTCCTGAGTGAAATAAAAACACTGCTGTGAACTGATCTGAAAATGGAAAACAGTTATAGACAGTATAAAAAAAAGGAAAATATAATGTAGGAATAATCAACTTATTTTCCCAAGAGTGCAATCATTCTGCTATTTAAAAATAATGCATCTTAAGTTTTATTGCCATTCAATGTTTTCCTATATGCCAGGGAAATATTGGAAAAAGAAAAAATACCCATATTAATTATTGTATTTTACACACTTAACACTTTATGTGTTTATATTTTCTTATTGACTTAACACTTATGTTTCATCAATACTACAACCTTTTTACACATTTATAGTATGTCAATGACTTCTCAAATACTGACATTTACGAATGTTTATATATTGATTTTTATTCATAGTGCATAGTCTTGACATATATCCAAACTGGAAATGCTTTTTATGTAAAGTGTACCCCTAGTTAGCCCAAAATTAGAGATTAGAAAATTTTAGAAAACAATTAGCAAATGTTATTTATGCAGCTAGTCAAGAATTGAGTTATCAGTTTGATGTGTCAAACATTGTTTCCAGTAAGACGTTTCTGTCAGCAAGCTTTTTGTTTACTCCCAGAACCATTTTCACCCTTTCATCATAATTATTTATTTATAAAGCGCCACTAATTCCGCAGCGCTGTACAGAGAACTCACTCACATCAGTCCCTGCCCTATTGGGACTTACAGTCTAAATTCCCTAACACGCACACACACACAGACAGACACACAGACTAGGGTCAATTTGTTAGCAGCCAATTAACCTACTAGTCTGTTTTTTGGAGTGTGGGAAATAATCGGAGCACCCGGAGGAAAGCCACGCAAACACGGGGAGAACATACAAACTCCTCACAGACAAAGCCATGCTCAGGAATTGAACTCATGACCCCAGTGCTGTACGGCAGAAGTGCTAACCACTTAGCCATCGTGTTGCCCACCCTTTCTGATATGTCTAATGTAAATGGGAGCTAGAGAATGTTTGTGTGTTGTTTTGGAACATTTGATGTTCTAGTTTGACTTTTTAAAAATAAAACATCATAGTTTTTATTTGATTGTTTTATAGTTTATAAATTAAGTTTAATTAGATATTGCCAAAGTAATAAAGTAATTTGGTAAAGTTATATTTGTTTAGTGTATTAGTATTACCTTCTTACTCTTTTACAGATAGCTTCCACATCTTTAGAACAGTGGGGCCTATTTATTAATATTTATTAACATTGCGGTGAAAGGTATAATTTTGTATTGCCTAAAGTAATATAAAAATATTGCTGAGGCGTCAAATGCAGGATGAAACTGGCCTGGGGCAGCAATCGTTAGCTTACTGCTTCGCTGGGGCAAGTTTTTGACATTCTGAGCATCTGAATTTGGGATCCCATTCCCCTGACTAAGTATATAAGATGAAATGTGTAGGATACATGGATACTGTTTTCCTGATTGTTTTTATTCTATTGCTCTATTAGTCCTTGTTGACTCTCACCTACGCTTTCAAGTGTTCTGGACCTTTAGCAACAGCCAAGGACATATTCCTGGATTATAAGGAGTAAACTACTAATACTACTCAACTATCAATACTGCCATCTATTACCAGTCATTTTGCAATGTTATCTGCAAACAAAATCCTTTTTTTTTTTTAAGAATACCACAGTACTGGTCCATGCTTTGTACCATACTTCTACTTCAGAGGTTTAATACAAAGTTCTTCAGAATATATATATATATATATATATATATATATATATATACACACACACACTTTTTACTTAGTTTTATTATCAGAATAGTACATATTTTTTTGACACCAAACAGGTTCCACACAGTTTTTTTGGGACCCTAAACACTAACTAAAGAATAACAAGCTCTCTAAAGCCCAACAAACTTCCCCAGCATTGGTTTCTCTGAACAGAAAAATAGACAGGATTTTATACATGACACTCCTCCCACAGCCCTAGCTTGATAGGCAGGTGACACACCCATCTACCTTTTAAGAGGGAACTCCCATCAGCTGCTCTGTTTGCTCTGAGCTTATGCACACCCTTGACAGTCTGTTAATCTAGGTGCATTACTGTATGAATGTTTTACTCTACTTGCATGATTTTTCTGCATATTTCCAGCTAAATGCTTTCCTCTGTTACTGTGTGTGTGTATATATATATATATATATATATATATATATATATATAGAAACACAAATTGAATTGAAGAGGTTATATTTGTGTTTCCATTTCTAGACTGCTTCCTTGCTGGTTGGAGTGTATTGAAAACATTCCAACATTCCTTAGACTGTGGCCGTAAAAGGATGCACATGGTCAACAACTATTACTTTTAAACAATGCTCAATTAGTATCAAGGTATCTAATGTCTGCCAAGGAAACATACCCCACACCATTACACCACCAACACAAGTCAGAATGAATCTGTGAATTCATATAGCTTACACTAAATTCTGACCCTATAATCTGCATGTTGCAGCAAAAATTCAGATTCTTTAGACTAAGCAACATTTTTCTGATCACCAACACTTTCTTACCCATGCCATTGCTAATTAGACACCCACCTGGAAATTATGTCAGGATATTTATGATGTTTTCAATCTTGCATGTTAATTGATATCAGGTCATCATTTTCTAACCACTATGTGGATATGAGAAACTGTTATCAGTGAGCATTGCACTGTATGTGGTACATTCAGTGCATCTAAAGCAGACTCTTTTAGGGTTAAGTAAAAATGTATCAGTTTGTCTGAAGTCCAACTAGGCAATAGGATGTAATACTAACACTTTTATATTAGGTTCCTTCTGATATGTTCGTAGTGGTTTCTTAGCACACAGCTTCTTAAATGACTGATCAGTGGTAATTAAAGACCAATATTTAAAATGGCAGTTTCAACTTTAAATCAAATTAAAAATACAGTGCTAAAAAAATGTATTAGAGATAACATATATGATAAAGGTCTCTCACAAATCACCAATACAGATGTAATTAGTAACATATATTGCATGGGCACCCTTCTGGTGATGCACACAAGCAACTTCTTGCTTTTTACTTTGCTTTATTGTCAGGATGGCAAAGTAATTCACAACATAAAGATCCACACACTTTCTTTTGATCTTAATGCTAAATAGACAGAGACCAACTCCCTAGACATTGGCCACTCTGTACAAATGAAAAAGACAAGTTTAAAAAGTTTAATCTCTTCCCGCAGCCCTAACAAAGAGTTCTTTGCAGGTGATATGTTTGATAGCTACAGACACACCCTGGCAGGATGTAAAATAGGGAAAACAATAACATATGCTGCAAATGTTCATATATATCAGCGCATACTTGCACTTGAGGAACCACTTGAAGAACCACAAGCTCCAGCATGCCCTGGCATACATGGCCCGCTGCGACCTGTAGTCCACCAGGGAAAATGTAAGCAAAAAACGACACAGTAGAAAAAAAGTTATTCTAAATAAAGACCCCTAACACAGCACTCTTGACCCTCTTTATTTCCTGAAATTAGTGTGATGGTTTTGACAAAATAACAATCACTGATATGATGTATTACTAGCTTAGCTGAGAGGTCCATAGCAAATTAGCTCATTGCATGAGGTATTTCCCTGCCATTTATATGATAAAGTTTAAAAACAACAAAAATAATCGGATGGGGTCCTAGGACCTGGGAACTCCATGGACCCCAATCCTATTAATTACCCTGCTCCCACAGCTTATCACCCCCTCCCCCCCCAGAAATACTAACAGGGAAATGAACTGATATCAAGACAGACACTAGGAGGTGGGGGGAATTATTGAAATCGGTCAAACGGTCAAATAGATGAGACCCAATTTGCACCTTCATGTTTTACTTTGATGGCGAAGCACATTTCTAGGCACACTTCTAGCAATGTAATACAAAGCTTCACACGTGTAAAGTGGTTTTGTAATAAAAACAATGCTAATATTCCCTCACTCTCAAGATTTATTTAGTAAGGATGAAATGACCAATAAAAGAGCGGTACTAATGGGGGTAGGAGGTTAGACTTTGATGTTATATTGATACGTTGCACAATGCACTTCTTAAATATTGTTCTGCTTCTCTGCACTTAAATCATAGTTTTACTTTGTGAATGCAGAGAGACGGCATGTACCGTGATGTGGTTTCTTTATTATGGACATTGCTTTACACGGTCAATGACCTCTAGCTATCTCTATACAATAAAGAGAGAATTTTTAGTAACCCTTATACGATGCATAGAAAATGATAATAACCATAATATAATGCAGACATAATTCTAGGGACTTCTGAAAAATATAGAGGACATTCTAGTGATCAATATACAATGCAAATATAAGAGTAATATACAATATAGGTAATATACAATACAGATAGCATTTTAGTTACCACTATACAATACAGCATGTGTTTTTATTGTGTAATACACATACATACTGGGAGGGCCGGCACTGTGGCCGGGTACCCAAACTAACAATGTCTCTTAATGAGACATTGTTAGTTCGGCGGCCAGGATAGTACAACTGCCAGCCCACTATTTCCCCATGCCACTGTCCTTAGTTGTGAAGAAAGGTGGTGCTGCCACAAGGCAACCTCTACCTTCTGCACCTGGCTCTTGGCAGTATTATTACAAGCTGTCATTCGAGAGGAGCCGTGAGGGACCAGAAAAGAAAGAAGGAAGTAGAACGAAGAAGCAAGAAGGGGAGATGCAGACAAGAAGAGAAAATAAGCAAAGGAATGGTAATAATATTAGTACAGAGAAAATGGAGGGAGAGGGGACAGGAAAAATGGGGGGTAGTGGGGACTACATAAAATGTGGGGGGGGAGGGGGCTACAGAAAAGGTGGAAAGAGCAGCCTGGAAAAAATGGGTGAGAGGGGAATACAGAAAATGGAGGAGAAAGGGAGCTGGAGAAAATGGGGCTTAGAGAGGCTATAGAAAATGGGTGGAGATTGCTGGAGAAAATGGGGCGGGGTTAGGTGGGTGGAGAAAATGGGGTGAGGGGACAGTGAGGGCTAAGTTTAAATATCTCCACGAGTTACATACTATTAATTTAAAGGAACTTCAGTTTTGAGCAACCATTTATTTTATTAGTATTTGCACAATATTTTACCCTATCCTGTTGCGTTAGTGTAATTAATTTTACATTGGCAGAATACATTAACACATAAACAAAGGTAATCTAAATTTCATAAAAACAGCATTAAGCCGTTTATTTATTAAAACCTTGTGGGTAAGAGGGAATGTGAGAAAAAAAGCTCTTTGGCAGGCAGCATGTTTGAGAAAAACAGTTGGGCAGGGGGACCATCTGAGAGAAAAGCTGGTGGGAAGGAGGCATGTGTGAGAAAAAACTGGCATTAGCGCTGAGGCCGGGTGTGCATATGTAAGAAAAGCTGGTGGGCAGGGATGCATGTAATAAATGCTGGTAGGATGGAGGTATTATGTGTGATAAAATCAGATGGATATGGGTGGCATGTGTAAGAATAGCTGGTGGGCAGGGAGCATGTGTGAGAAAATGTGGTGGACAGTGAGGGATATGTCAATATGTAGCACTTGAGTGATTTTTGGCTCTATTTTGAAATCTAACATTTGGAGCCTCCCCTCTAGAAATCCTACATTTGCTCATGGGCAGTAATGAAGCCTGGACAGCATTTTGCGTCAGACATCAGTACATCTGGACATCATTGCATCTGGACTGCAGCTTTTCCAGCCAGCCAGAAGGTAAGAGTTCCTATTTTAATTTTACAAATGATACTTGTGTGACTAGGACGTGAGAATTGGTGGAAGGAGGGGTGTTAGACTGAAGCTTTGCTCAGGGCACTTAGAAACCTTGCACCGGCCCTGGTAATACAGAGTGTGTTTTGGTTGCGAAAATCTCCATCTGTTTGTAAAATCTGTTTGTAAAGACACCACCCCTAACCCCATGGTAGCACAATTTACATATTAGTCAAAGTCATTTCTTCCTGCATAAAGCTCTTCCCACAGACACAAATAAACAAAAATGAAAATACATATATTTTCACTCTCTTTCCTGCATGGATCATTGAAGACAGCGCAATTCCCTATCATGTCTCCCATCCCCTCAACAAAACCATATGGATCATAAGGATATGGTGTGGGTTATGGGAATATTATAGAACAATGGACTTTAATTGTTGTGATTGTAATATGGCTAAGTCAGAAATGTGATTGTTATATGGGACAGTGATTGGGATATTGATACAGATTGTATATATTAGCCAAGTGTCTGTAATCACCAACTGCCTAGAGCCAAGAACTAGCACTGTAGTTACCAACTAAGCAAGCCAAATATGGTGAAGTGCGGGATAAGAAGTGATTTACATGTGAGCAGGGTAATATTGTTCAGTATGATAGGCGCTATATTGTATTGCTAGGATATTGTTGCTATTGAGTACATCCTGAGGTTTATGCGATGTATGGATGTTATAGTGATTATTGAGATGATGAGGTTTCTTCTGAATCTCCTAGCTACATTAACATAAACTTAATGAACTATGAAGGTGTCTCTTTTTAAAACAGTAATTATATTAGTACAAATTATTTCAACAGTGAATTAAATTGGATATATGAGTAAAGTATAGTATAACATGTGAAATAAGCCAAGTTAGTAAATATGCATTTGACTCAGTTGAACTCCATTGGAAATGTGACCTTCTTAATGTATTAACATTCCTAGACTGTGTGCCATGGGTCCTGTTGCTCCTATGAGAGAACTTTTTGGCTTGGGTAGGTATTAAATACACATCACGTCTGGCCAAGCATTTAGTCATGAGGAACAAAGCTGAACTTGGTGGATTAGAGAAGGTAATATGCCATCACATTATTTGGAATATACAGTTTTGTTTTTTTAGAAATTTGTTGCGATATTACATACCCTTAGGCTTTACTATCCCTATAATACCATGCCCCTATATCAAAGGTTGATTCGTAGTCCACATCTGCAATCAAGACTATATAAGAATATATACAAGGAAAATTTAAATATGATTTTATTCACACTTCCAAATCTTGTGCCAGAGCAGGATTTATCTTTTTTTGTAAGAAAGATGGCGATATCTGCCCTTGTATACATTACCAATATCTATTTAATAAAATATGTAGAGCTACAATTTTCACAGAACAAGATTAAAGATGGTAAATGGAAAAAACTCTTGAACACCAGAGATTGGTTTATGAATATTTAGTCATTGTCTTTGTAATGTTCCTTTTTTTACCCAGGTTTGTGGCAATTTGAGGCAAATTTTAGGGCAACTTGTAGTAATTTATTTTGATGATATATTGTTTTTGTTTTCCTCCTTGAAGCAACATTATAAGCACATCCATTAAGTGTTAATGACGCTCAGCAAAACCCTTTGTAAACTGAACAAGACATTTGTTTTTTAAATTACTGAAATTAATTTCCTGGATATGCTAGTGCCAGTGGAACACTATAGGCACCCTAGTTGCGCTCTCTTCAGATGCCATCCCTCAGAACGCCCGACCGTTGGCAATGCACCCCTTGATGAGTCTTACCTTGTCAGAAGCAAGAGTAGGGGCAAGCAGAGGAAGGGGTTGTCAGAGTCAGTGGCTGTCTGTAATGCTGTAAGGTGCTGACCTCCACGTTAGTGACATCACAGAGCAGGGCCAATCTCCCAGTCTATCACTGATGTGAAGGAGCAGTAGCCAACAGCATTACAATGTAAGGTACAAAGCAAGCAGGCTGCGCTCATGTTAAATAACATAAATAAAAATACCTATTTGCCATTGTCAGCCAATTAGGCAGCTGGTGCTCAGTACAGGGCGCTGCAGGGAATAATACTAAATGAGTGACATGATGTCACTTATTCAGTGTCTTAGGCGCCTCCAAAATGTTTGCATCCTAAGTGATAGCCTTAGTTTTTCTAATGTTATGGGTGGTCCTGGGATATGTAATCACCAGCTCAGGTTTACACATGGATAAAGGGAAAGTTCTAGCTATATTAGACTCTGGTCACTTCAAGAAATCATAATCTAGCCAGAGTTTTTTTTTTACTTCACAAATTAATATAGAGGGTTCATTTAAAATTTATTTTAGTTAGTGGAACTCATTACCGCTTTCATGAAAAAAATGTGCTTTCTTGAGAACTGGTTTTCAAAAGCGGATATATCCTTCAGTAAATGTAATTGTGTTTATTATAGCCAAGTGTTTTGCCACCCTGAAACTTTGCAATCCTTAAGTCTGGAGGTTAGTGCTGGTCATGTTCTTTCTCAATACTCTGAAACTCTGAAAAAATACTTCACTTACGTGGTCATGGAATTACAGCATACTAGAAATGTTTAGACTCGGTTCCCCGAAAACCAATCACACCCAAACTTCGCTAATCCGAGTACCGAGCAGAGCAGGCTCGGTACTTTCGTGTGCCCTCGGAATTGAAAATGAGGCAAAACGTCATTGTTACATCGGCGGATCTTGCGAGTTATGGATTCTATAAGTAACGCCCTCCATGGCAATCCAGCGTCATTTCAAAGAGGGACACAGAAAGGGTAGCACGGTTCTTGGCGGTCTCTAGTGCAGTTGGGCAGCACAATAGCTAGTAAAGAAAGAGGAGCAGTAGCAGTGTTCTTCAAAGTATCCCGTGACATTCAGGATAGCTTTGTTGCTCCATTGCTAATTGTCATTGCTGAAATAGAAATAATAGGTCTGGCAGTCTTGGTCGAAATCTGCAGTCACATTGTACGTTGTTATATAGCTCACACACAAAAAGGAGAGCTCCATTGCTAATTGTCATTGTTGAAATGGAAATAATAGTGCTGGTGGTGTTGTTCTTAATCTTCAGTAACATTGTACTGTGTTATCAAAATGGATTGACAGCAGTACAGAGAAGACCAGGAGCACCAAAAAGCTGCTGGCACCAATCATCTGTTAAAGCCTATGTTAAAGTACACAGTGTTTTTAAGTTAGGAAAACTTAAATGTAAAAAAAACACCTTTTACCTTGCTAAAGGAAAAATAGACATGTAATCCAAGCAAAGTTATCTGCAGAAAAAAAATAAAATTGCAAACATGCCATTCTATACACACAGTGGCAAGGAAAGAATGAGACCTTTGCCTTTCTCTTTGAGTGCTAGTTCTGCAATTGTCACTGAAGCATCTTCTTGTCAGGTCAGTCATGACCAAGCAAGACCTTGTCATTCTAACTCAAAAAGTGGTGCCCAAATACTTTTACGTGTAAAAGCCGAGCTGGAAATAAACAGTAAGTCGTTAGAGAAAAATGTATGTTCAGATTCAGAAATTACACAAATCCCTGAGGAGAGACTATCCACGAGTGCTATGTGTAAGCCTGACCTTTCTGAAAGTGTACCCATAAAGAAGACATCATTCAGCATTTCTGCAGATGTGTGCATGAGCAGCCAGGTGTAGCCAGTGATACACAAATTGAGGATGCCACTTTGGAATTGCAACAGGTTGAGGGGGATATTTGTGTAGCTGATGAGGGCGCTAATGAGGATGTTGATGAGGATGATATTGTTTGTGTAAGTCCTGCACCAGTGGAAGCAGTTCTTGCATGTGATAAGAAGGCAATTGTCATGCCTGGGCATAAGACCAAAAAATCCACCTTTATGTGTGGAATTATTTTTACCCAAATCCTGACAACAGTTGTCTAGCCATTTGTAGAGTCTGTAAAGCCACAGTCAGTAGATGTAGGGACCTTAACCATCTAGGAACCTCATCCATGTTATGCCATTTGAAGCGAGTTCATGGCAAGCTGTCAGGAAAATCGGAAACTTATGCTAAAAAAATAACAACAAGCAATCCAATTCTTGAGCGTTAGTCCCACTGCAACTGCTGCTGGGGGAGGATCTTCATCCCAGAAGCAGACCAAGAAGAAGAATACTAGTAGTTTACAACAATTGACTGTTAAACAATCCGTTGCAAGAGGAAGCAAGTATGAAAGCTGTCACCCAGTCGCAAAGAGGATCACAGACGCCATGGCGACTATGCTAGTATTAGATCTGTGACCAATATCCACTATCAATGCAGCTGGTTTTAAACAGCTACTTGAGGTCTTGTGTTCCCGTTGCCAAATTCCTTCACAACACCCTTTAACTAGAAAAGCTATTCCTCGCCTGTACCAAAAGGTTCGTAAAAATGTAATTTTTGGGCTACAAAATGCCATTCTACCCACTGTACACTTAACCACAAATATCTGAACAAGCGGAACTGGGCAAACTAAAGATTATATGACTGTGACAGCCCACTGTTTTGGTGATTCGCCTTCACCAGCAGGAACAGCAGCAGCATATATCCAAGTGCGTCACATTTTTTAGAGGCAGGCTACTCTGTGTATCATCGGCTTCACTAAGAGGCATACAGCTGACAATCTGTTACATAAACTAAGGGATGTCATTGCAACATGGCTTATCCCGATTGAACTCCCCTGTCATTTTTGGATATGTCATTTCTGATAACGCCACCAATATAGTGAGAGCATTACAGCTGGGTGAATTCCCTCACATTCCCTGTTTTGCTGACACAATGAATTTGGTGGTGCAGAGCTTTTTAAAAAAAATGACAAGGACGATTAGGAGATGAGGTCTGTGGCCCA
This sequence comes from Mixophyes fleayi, assembly GCF_038048845.1. Taxonomy (NCBI): domain Eukaryota; kingdom Metazoa; phylum Chordata; class Amphibia; order Anura; family Limnodynastidae; genus Mixophyes; species Mixophyes fleayi. The sequence goes on from NC_134410.1 coordinate 54,106,054, forward strand.
TAAAAAGGAATTGACCAAAAAACATGACACCTCTGCCGTAACTCCACCTGATCTTACTATCAACATCCAAAGGATGGTGGAGGATTATTTTAATGACAGTATAGAAATAGACACAACAGACAGTCCCTTTACATACTGGGAGTTAAAAAGGGAATTTGGAGACCTATGTAGAAACTCTCTTTCCACTGCCTAAGCTGCCCACCCTTTAGTGTGCCCTCGGAAAGAGTTTTCAGGACAGCAGGGAACCTTGTCAGCGATCAGTGTTGGAGGCTACTTCCTCAAAATGTGGAAAAGATGATGTTCATAAAAATTAACTTAAATTTCTATGAGGAATGCCTTTCCCGCTAATTACATCATTACATCAAAATACTGAGACTTCTGTAATGGTGGATTCCAGCGGTGATGAATTAATAATGTGTGAGGATGAGGATGATGACAACAACATCTTGCCACACTAGAGTTCATTAACAGCACTGTTAACTTAGGTGCCTTAAGTCTATTGTTAGCTTGTTTGGTGGGTGCCCAAGCAAACCAGGCACATCAGCCTCAAAAATGGCACTCCTTGTCACTGAAGTGCTTGGTTTGTTAACGTGTGCATGTCCTATTTGGGATCCAACATAAGAGTGGGTGGGACGGCCCAAGGAGAAATCCATCTTGCATCACTTTTTCTTTTAACTACCGCTGTTTGCAATTTTAACTTACATGTGATATATAATGTTGTCTGCTTTGCAAGACTCAATTGATGATGCAGATTACTCAGCACAACATTTTGATATCTGGTCTTGTCTACTGTAAAATAATTGACCAAAATGAGTGACATCTCTGCTGTAACTCCACCTGACCCTGCTATCAACTATCAACATCCAAAGAATGGTGGAGGATTATTTTTAAATTTTTTGAACGGTAGAAAGAAAAAGTTTTTGCTTGCAAAAATAATGTAGGCATGGATGTCTAAATAGACATGTATATGTATTACTCAAACCTTCCACTTTGCTGATCTTCCATCATTATAGCACAAAGTGTTTGTAATCTGCACTTTACGTCAAAGGTACCTAATTATATTATAATTTTTTGGGAATTGGGCCTTATTCGAAGCTCACTGATGAACTTGATTTTTGCAGTGAATTTCAATGGCTCTTTTTAGTGTGTAGTCTGGCACCCTGGATTGGTCTTGGTCTGATAAAAGCACGGTCAGCGCTCATCGCCATGTATTAGCTGTAGAATTACCATAGCTATCAGAGGAACGGGTGGAGTGATCAAATCAACCATAACTGATTTCATGATTCATTCTCAGTTTTACAGTACCGGCCATGTGTTCAGGGTGACGGCGATCTCCTCGTCTTCATCTTCCAAAGCTTAGTCTGCAGGGGCCAGTGACACACCCATTTGTTTTCTTAGGTCTCTTAGCTGTTCTTTAAACTGGACATATTTATTGTCCTTTCTCAGGACCTTCTCTGTATTATTCTTCTAAAGCACAGTGTATCTCTAGTGTACAAGCTCTCTTAAATCCGGGATCTCATCCAGTGGGTCACGTTTTAACTTAAGTACGGCCTCCTCAACTGTGTCTATATATTGGTTTAAATCTCTGTTCAATGCAGCATATTTCAACATGACAGATTCCCACATGCTGCCCACATGTTTCGTGTCACAAGCAGATCTAACGCCACTCCAGTTGTAATATTGATTCCTGTGTCTACATAAGTTCTTCAGGGATGAGAGGGAGGTATCCACAGAGGAGTAGGAGATTAAAGATGCAGCACAAGCAGACATGGATTAATAATGTAGAGTTCATTGACAGCTAAGCTATTGGTAGACTGTTTTGTGGGGGCCCAAACAAACCAAGCACTTCAGCTACAAAAGTAGCACTGCTTGTCCCTAGAGTGCTTGCTTTGTTATACTGTACATGTCCTTTTCAATATTTTATATAAGGGTGGGTGGGATATATATTGCCCAAGGACAAGTCCATCTTGCACCACTTTTGTTTTCTGCGACTGATGTGTGGCAATGTTTCCTAGATGTGCTATGTACTGCCTTGTGTTTGTCATTGCTCTGTGGCTTAGCATACAGTCAGGTTGCTGCAGTCTTTGCTTGAAAGTGTATGAAAATAATATTGTGACCTGTGAGATGGTCAAAATTGACTGCAAATTACTTGAAATTAGTGTTATTGAGGTTAATAATAATGTAGGGAAAAAAAGAGCAAAATTATGTGATTTTAGCCCGAAAAAATAGGGATCCAAAAGGCGGGTTTGCCAAAACTAAAACCAAAACACGAAGTTAATCCAGACCCAAAACCAAAACCAGAACACGGGGACCAGTGAACATCTCTACAGCATAGCTAACTGAAAACTCCTAATAATCAAATGGGAATTTTTAGAATGGTGTCACTGGTGAAAAGACACTCTACATACTGTCATGTACTGATCATAAAAACTTAGAATATATTAATTTAGGTATACCACTTCCAGACAGTCATTAGATATAGACAAGGAAGTAAAACTATCAAAGCTTAGTCTCATAGTTTTTGCATATGTTTCCTCCCATTCTCCCTGCTGACCAAATAATTGCTGGTAATCCAGATCTGTCCCATCAAATTCAACAAGCCCAGACAGATACTCTATTAGTGTTAGAAATAATCATGTACTGCTTAATTTGGTCTGCTTTGTCCATTCCTAAAGAACAATAGACTTGTATATCCAAAGATTTCATTGTTTACCCTCATCCACAGAATTCAACATTATTTTGTTGGTTATAAATCACAAATTATCTCGCTTCCCTTTCTCACACTTACCTTCTGCCAAATAATAGCTATGATATTTGTACATCAAGGGCTTGATTCATTAAGGACAGTAAACACCTAAAAAAAATAGTAACTTTGCACCTTGGCAAAACCATGTTGCATTAGAGGGGGAGGTAAATTTAAAATGTGGGGACAGATTTATAGTTGGGGTAGGGCCTGTCCTAGATCAGCTTTAGATGTCAGTGTAAAAATAAAGCTATCAAGCACTTGTGTGCTACATGAAAAAACAGCCAATATTGTCCTTATGTGTAAAATAAAAAAATTATTTACACCCCTTGCAAAACATGGTAACATGGTTTTGTCCAGGAGAAAGCGTACTCATATTCTCACCTTACTTTCCTTAATGAACCAGGCCTTCAAGTATACATATGGCTTGATTCAACGAGGCACCCATACTGAGCGCTATGCGTGTTTGCTTCAGAAAGCATGTCATTTGTTAGTGTGCATGCCCAAATTCAACAGCGAGCGGATCTGAAGATACATGCGATGATGAATACGGGTGAAGGTCTGCTCTTCTCTATCATCATCATGCTCGCAAGGTTACAATCTAATGGTTTGATACACAACATTAAGTGCTACATCATATTGCATATTTGTCCGTCTAGATTGCAAATGTTGCAAAGTATTTAGTGGGCTCTATGCTCAGTTACACAACTGTGTTGGTCAGATGGTTGTTGTCTTCTGTTAGCTTTGTAGAGGGTGGCAATAGGTTAACCTAGAGAGATTAAGAGGGTGGTAGAGGAATATTATATGCTTGTCTGAAGAGGTAAGTTTTCAGAGATTACTTGAAGGTTTGAAGACTAGAGGAAAGTCTTGTGGTACGAGGGAGTGAATTCCATAAATTGGGTGCAGCCCAAGAAAAGTTTTGTAACCGAGAATGTCTTGCTATACAAGACACTGCAGCATACATCCAATAGCTATGTGTAATATAAACTCTCAAAAGAACGCAGAGAAAAAAAAGATATTGAATTAATGTCACTTGGTAATTATATATACATTAATGACAAAACATTACAAATTAAAAGATATGCAGTATATATATTTTTTCCTCCGTGAATTACATTTACTAGGATGCTTTTAATGTCTATTGTACATAAAATGCATTTTTACAGTTGATACTGACTGCATACACCTGTTATAGCATGCATACATGGACTTCATCATTAGTAAGTGGCATTTAGACTAGACCTGTAACTGGAACAAGAGATAAGGCTGAAATACAAGTGTTTTTGAGATTCCCAGAGATTGGATTGGATGCTGCTGTGTGCGTTTGCGATTGGCATGCTCTTAAGGTATATTGACTACGCCCAAATGCTCCTTCCCTGCCCCGTTCCCTCCCCGAAATCATAGACTGCTGTAAGTGTCCTTTGCATTTAAAGATTAATTGAACGTGGCTGCATTCTGTGATATATGGTCTGCTTCTGGGTATGTGCTGAATGATTTTGCGGTTTGTATGCACAAAATAGCCATTTGCATTCCTTGATGAATCAGGCCCATTGTTTCTGACATTGGATCTCATTTTACTTTTAAAGTTTAGAGAGCATTCTGCAAACGATTTATTTAAAAGTATTTTCTTCTTTTTACCATCCTGAAAGCAATTGCCTGGTTGAAAGGAATAATTTATCTGATAATCAATCAGGCAAATATTTAACATGGGCATAGTTTGCTTATGATAATTCCCGCAATTTTTTGTGTGTATGGAAAAAATTCCTAAATTTGTCTCTTTTTTCTAAAGTACCAAAGGCCATTTCTGTAGATGAACACATCTCAAGAATCTGGAAAGTGGTCCAAGTGGATTTCATACTCTTTTCTTCTATCAATACACTCTTTTTCAAATAAAAACAGTTTACAGACTGGAGAAAAGAACCAAGGTTAAATGGTTAAATATAGTTGACATGATTGGTTGTACACTAAAACATTCTACTTTACCTCCTCTCAGCTAGGTTAGACCCTTAGTTCAGTGGTTCCCAAACTTTTGCAGTTCGCGGCACCCTTAGAGTCTCCATAATTTTTTCAAGGCACCCCTCCAAAATAATTACCGAGCAGTCCTGTTTTAGAAGTAGTTGGGTCAAAAAAATGTTGACCCAGCATCCTCCTCTCTCATGCAGCTTGGCAATGTAGAAATCCACGTGGTGCCGGGTGCCAGGACCCTGCATCCTCCCCTCTCATGCAGCTTGTCAATGTACAAATCCGCCAGGCGCCGGGACCCAGCATCCTCCTCTTTCACTGGAGAAGGATGCTGGGTCCCGGCGCCCGGCGAATTTGTAAGTTTTTGTTTTGTTGTTTTTTCCCTGGCTGGCCCGCGGCACCCCTGTGACAGCGCCGCGGCACCCCTGGGAGTGCACACTTTGGGAACCGCCGCCTTAGTTCACTGGTCTATGCAAAAGAAAAAAAAAAGTAATGGATCCTTTTACATACAGTGTCATCTTGAATTACCCTTAACATTCAGAAATCCTGTTGCTTTTCATACTGTGATAAACAGAAATTTGCAACTTCCTGCAACCCAGTGTCTGGCTAAACATTTGGTTACCTAACTAGACAACGAGCAACTAGTTCAACATCGGTCACCCCGCCCACAACACAACACAGAACAGCCTATGTATACTTCCTCCCCAGCACTAATTCGCTAATAAGGACTTAAATACACCCATGTCATCCATCTGTGTACCTGGGTCCTGTGTGCAGAGAAGTGCCAGGAATTATCCCTGTCTGCAACATGAACCTGCAGGCTCTCTGAAAGACTATCAGGCTCTCTTTTAACAAGCCGTGGAAAATTGCATACTCTACCACTTAGTGTTGCCAATTTAGGTAACTCGGATGCTGCAAGAAGAGTATATTTTTTAAAGAGAGCATCCACATTTTTGTGCAGAGCTCCCTTTCTTTGCTCCACGATAAAGTGGAATGACTGGAATGACATGAACTATCAGGCCTCTCTGGTATTGACTTCTTTGTTCGTTTGCATCCACTCTAATGGTACAAAATAAAGAGATACCCACTGCACAAGATAATCCTTAAGCTTATATACAATCCTAAAAATATTCTTATAGAGCCATATGATTGGACATTGCAGATGTCAATTATTGGTATTCCATTCCGATTGGCTGGTAATGAAATGTGAAATAAGTGACTCTATATCATCCAAAATGGTGGTAGTCAGCATATCGATGCGGACTACCCCGACAATTCTTATCCCGACGCGGCGACCCCGAACGGCTATTGCACAACCTAGTTCCGGGACGACTGCTGTAACCGTCGACTGCCGATCATGACCAATGAAGAATCCAAGCACTTTGCATGATGTCATTGCCGACCGCGACGCTCTTCTCCTTGCTGTTAAGGTGGAAATGTAAGTATGCGGCCATAGACAATGTACTTTGCTTAGCGTTGGAGACGCGAGGAGAAGAGCGTCGCGGTCGGCGGTGACGTCATGTAGAGTGCCCGAATTCTTCATTGGTCGTGATCCCTGGCAGTCGGTGGTCACAACAGTCGTCCTAGAGCCAGGTCATGAAGTAGCCAGTCTGGGTCGCCGTGTCGGGGTAAGTATTGTCGGAATAATGGCAGCCATTATTCCGTATCCCACCCATCCAAAAAGCATTTCCTGTAAGATGAGAGGCAATCTAGATATTGCAAGACATTTTTGCTATATATCATTTGTCCATTGCTAAACAGGATTACTTTTAATTTTGTATAATAAAAACTAAACAAATGACTGTTCTAAAGGCATGTAATTTATACATAACTGACGCTAAGTCGATATTGGGAATGACAATCATTAATAGTCCATTATGATTGGCTGAAATGCAATGTAAGAAAACTGAATTTTTACTATCAAAAGAGAATTTCCTGAAACATGAGAGATAAGACATTATTGATATATATTACCTATCTGCTTTTAGACAGTAGAACTCATGACAACAATCATCACAAATGATTGGTCTGAAGGATTATTACCCAGACAAAATTGACTCTGATAGGTGGAGAATCGTTTTAAATAGTCAACCCATTTAGAAGATTGGTATCTTCTTTGACAAAACTTTTGGTGAATCATCAGTTAGATGATGCTAGTCGAGGGCAAGAGGGGGAACAGGGGAATCAAAGAATTTTCTCAGCCACTTCTGTGCACAGTTGTTTGAGCTGTTGGATGCATCAGTCGGTTAGATCAATATAAGGAGATTTGATTACTAATGTGATTCAGATGAACACTTGCATACGCATAATCCAATAAATACAGTGCCACTGTCAATGAAAAAAAGCCCTGAGACATCTGCCACGCAATGTGACAATAACCTTGTTTAACCAGTCACACAAAATGACTGCTGAAACTCCATTTTTTATGTTTATACTTTTATGTGTGTATTACTTCAAATGCTTTAGTAAACAAGGCATATCTTGCCAGGGTGTTGTCTCAGGGTTTATCTGCACCTGCGCTGAGAATGTATTCTTTTATCTCTACTGTACCAATTAAAAGCCTGAATTCATTTAAATAGCCAGTGATTTGGCAATGCTTATATAATCAAGGCTTTTCCAGAAACGTTCTGGTTGGGCTGGAGTCATTGGGCCTAATGCACATGCTCAAACTTCATTTCAGTATTAAACCAATAGAATGTCCGATCATGTTTATACCTTATACACAAATGATTTTAGGATCCTGGTCAATTAAAGCTAGGAAACTGCAAGATAACCTTGCCTCAGCCTGGATCACTACAGGGCTGACAAGTACTCTGATTGCAACCAGATTGTTCATTCTAGCTTTCGAGATAACTTGCCGTCAGGGGAACCAAGAAAGATGGGGGTCCTTGGATAACCTATGATTAGACATATTTACTCGGACAATCTATTTTCAGCAGATAAGTAACACATTTTATTTACTCTTTGTATTATACTTACTATTTGCATTATATTTACTCTACTATATTCTTCACAAAATAAACAATACCGTTGTTAGACAGGCTAAGAGTCACATGTCCCAATCCATTGCAACCCAAGCCCATTATTTCCCCTGGAAACACCTTGGTATGCAGGTTTTTGTTTGATTTGTGGCAAAATGAATGCCTGATCCTATACCATAATGCATTTCAATGAGGGAGTACATGATACACTACCAATGCATATATTTTAAAATTTATGTTATTAAAAAAAAATGAATAAATTATTAAAATTGCTAAAGTAAAATCGGACGGTGGTTAGAAGTTTAACTAAATTTCTAACACTAAATCCTACTCCCATATGTGTGTACTGACTTGAGCAGCCCCACTGTGCTAAGCAAAATCCGTCTAGTGGTTTTAATAGGGTAATACAATAATTTCACACCCACAAGTTCCTTCTGAACAGCTGTTTTAAAATACACTACTCAGTTTGAAGTACAACACAGAGACAATAATAATCTGTGTATCCAACTACAATACTATATGATAATTTGGATAGAAGAAAGTGATGGCTTATGCTAATTTATGAGAGCACAATATAATTTATACTCAGCATAAATTAAAATGCATATATATTGATTGCATTGTTATTGTTCACCCCCAATTACTCCAATTATTTTACAATTTTAGTGTTTCACCTTTTAAAGTGAAACTATTTACACGTAATAAAAGCTATATTATATTTTTTTCACCATCTTTTCCCTTATTCAGTTATATGTGGATTTACTGAACATATCCTGGTAAACACACTTTTATTAGCACTCCTAGAGTAGCTTAACAGTAAGTTCTTTTTTCCTTTTTTGTACACCTCATTTGTTATGACAGAACTGGAGATCAACATCAGCTCTCTTCCATCACTTTCACCACTTCCACCAGTCTACCAGTGCCAAAACAGATGTTGGTTTATCAAAACAGTCACCTGAAACAGCATCTCTCATGGAGGGAGACATTGTGCAGCAACTAGGGAAGGTGAGATCCAGCTGAGTAAGTAGTCAATTAATTGGCTTTGACATTCAAAATGGAAATCCTAGGTTTTCCACATTTAAAGCATTTTAGGTCTAGAGATCTCTCCTACTAGCCCCATCAGTGGTAGTGTCAACTTTTGGCCAGGCAATGAATTTGGAGTCCCCACTGGAGCCTTAGACGTGTGTTGAAGTGCTGAAAAAATCAGTTATCACCATTGCAAGATCCTCATAAGACTGCAGGACTACTTGTAGCATCCACCTCTGTAAGCTACAATCAAGCCCACAGGCACAATGATCAATTGCTACCAAATGAGTTGGTATCTAGCTGTAACAAGTTCCTTAACACTTTGGAGAGTTCTGCCAGCTGTGAATGAACTGCTTTATCCTTGACAATATGCCACTTATGGAAGTATTGAGCTCTTCCTGGTGGCCCATCTCCCCTATCCAGGCCAAAATTTCAACCTTCACTTGCTGATTGGAAGTTTGCTGCTAAGTCAAATAAACATAAGCCCACTGAACTTCGCCGCACAAATATGGCATCAGTCTTTCTGCCTAGACTTCTAGCAACCAGTCAAGCTACCAGGTTCTCTCAAAAGCTAAGAGGTACACTCCACATCATCTGAGGAATGCATTTTCTACAATGCAGGCAACCTCAATACATCCCGAGTCTGCCTCACTTGAGCCAGCTCTTCAGACAAGAGCTTAGTATTTTCTACCTGGGCCTCTATGACACTCAGAATTTAGGCCTGCTGCATAGTGGCCACAGTCACCAAAGCATTCAGAAGATCCACCATAACAGTGTCTTGGTGTGTAGGAAAGTGGAAGTTTGCTTCCCTAAGCATAAATTAACCGTTTTATTTGTGACAAAGGTTTGTGAGACCTGTAAATCACATTTACAATCCACAACATTGTTATACATTTGCTTTGTGATTAAGGTTTGCATCACCTATACATTTGCAGAAAAGATATTTGTAATAACCAGACATTTAAATCATTCACCACCATGGGTGGACAGCCAGATCTGACTGTCCTTTGTAACCCCACAATGACACCACTTGTGATAAGCATGGCAGACAGATGATACTCACACAATTTTGTTAATCCATTTTTGCTGAACTTTTATTCAGATATGTCAGGAGGACACAGTCAGCAATATGTGCAGTTCCAGCAAACAAAAAGAATTTCCAATTTCCCATGACCAATTGTCTGGCTAACCATTCGGTTATCTAACTAGTCACTGACCAAATACTTCAGTGTCAGTCACCCCACAAACAACAACTTATTTATACCTCCTCAGCAGCATTAATTAATAAATGAGGAACTAATTACACCCATGTCTTTCATCTGTGTACCTGTGTCCTGTATGGAGAGGAATGCAAGGAATTAACCCTGTCTGCAGAATGAGCCTGCAGACTCTTGGGAAGACTATCAGTCTCTCTCTTAACAAGCTGTAGCAACCTATCTTTTTGCCACGAAACAAAAAACCTGCAAGGCCACAAATTTCTTCTTTTTATTCATCTATTGTCGATATGGGCGGGAAAAGATGAGGATAGTAGATGAGATAGACAATATTTTAAATTCTAGGAAAGCGTGTAATAGTCTTCTGTATCTCTTCCATTGCAAAAAATATGGTCCCAAAGAGAGATCTTCTCTGAACTTTTTTGTGTTGAACATTTAAAATGGAAGTTCCATTAAAAAGGTTTCTAAAAAACTGAGAGGTCCTAAACTTGTGCAGATGCAAGAGCTCAAAGTAGCATACATAAGTCAGGGAATTTCATCCATCCATTGGTGTTCCCAAGGTTCTGTTCTTGGCCCCCTGCTTTTCTCCCTCTTTACCTCCTCCCTAGCTGTCCTCATATGCTCCTTTGGCCTCCAGTACCACCTCTTTGCTGATGATACCCAAATATATCTTTCATCCCCTGACCTCTTCCCTTCCCTTCTGTCTCATGTCTCCTGCTATCTCTCCGCCATCTCATCTTGGATGTCCTAATGCTTCCTTAAACTCAGTATTTCCAAGACTGAGCTTATCATCTTCCCCCCTTCCAGGACTCTCCCACCGCCTCTCTATTTCTATTAATAACACTACTCTCATTTCTGTCCCTCAAGTCTGATACCTTGGGGTCATCCTTGATCCCTCCCTCTCTTTCAAGCCTCACATTCTGTCCCTCTCAAAATCCTGCTACTTTCGGAATATATCCAAGATGCGCCCCTTTCTCACCACAGAAGCTACAGTTCACTCGCTTGTAATCTCTCGCCTTGACTACTGTAACCTCCTTCTCTGTGGCCTACCTGATTCTCACATTGACCCTCTTATGTCTATCCTGAATGCTGCTACCCATCTCATTTTTTCTTCTGCTGCTCTATCTCTGCTGTCTCCCTCCAACAGTCACTACATTGGCTCCCCATGGTCTACAGAATTAAATTTAAACTGCTCACCCTCACCTTTAAAGCTCTTAATCAATCCTACCCTCCCTACATCTCCAATCTCATCTCTACCTACACTCCTAGCCGACCCCCTCCGCTCTGCCTGTGACCTCAGCCTTACTGCTTCACTGATCACCTCTTTTCACTCCCATCTCCAGGACTTTGCCTGGGCTGCTCCCCAGCTGTGGAATGATCTTCTACATTCCATGAGGTTAGCATCTACTCTCGAAGGCTTCAAGCGTGCCCTTAAGACTCATTTCTTTATTCAAGTCTATCAGTCCTCCTCCTAACTCCCTTGTTCCGGCTCTCTTCCCCAGTTAGTACCACCCTATTTGTGTTTTCCCTTTCCTTTAGGATGTAAGCTCTCAGGAGCAGGGCCCTCTTTCCTTGTGTGCTCCTTCAACTATTCCATCACCCTCTGTACCTCTTGGCCTGCTTCCCTAGCCCTATTTTCTTAAGCTTCAGCCTACTTCTCGCTGATTTCTACCATCACTTTCACTCATTGTCCTAGTAATAATTTAATGTGCATGTTACCTGTGTCTGTGTATATATTTTTTGTTTTTTCGTTCTTTCTGTATCATGTTGTGTCATGGCTCACTGTTTTCTGTAAGTCATGTACGGCGCTGCGGACCCTTTGTGGGGCCTTATAAATTAAAGATAATAATAATAATTGTTATTCAATCTCCATGCATATAATATAAATTCTGCAAACTATGGAGTTTACATATACATCACACAATGCCCTTGCATGTAATGGTGTCTTAAAAGTGAAAATCTAATTTATATTACTGGACTTTCACACATCTGCACAATGGTCTGTTCTGCTGTCAGATTTGCTTTGTGTGAACTTTCACCACTGCTTCACTTATCTTCAGCTCTTTTTAATATCTCACGTGCATAAATGTACTATATTTTTGAGCTTTTTCTCTGTACCTGGTCCCAAGATTCAGCCTGCCTTTATTCAGTGCAATGCTTTCTGTGTCTGGATAAGCTAGCAAGCTACACATCCTGATTAAAGTTTGTGGGGCCATGTATCTGATGACTCACTTCATTCAACTGTCTACATTTTAATAAATAATGGTTCAAGGGATTAACTGCAAATTACTAATTTAAAATACATTGTTCAACACCATAGTCTCATCTAGGTTTTTGTCAGTTAAATAAAATAGTCATTCATGAATTTTTAAGACTTTATTCTCTTTTTGAAATTCATGTGGGTTTATCATAAACTGCTCTACTTTTCATTACTTAGTTAATGATCAAGTCACCAAAATTCATCACTGATTCTATATTACAGCCTAGACTCTATTAAATATTGCATTAGGCAATTTTAGACACAATAAGTCAAGTTTTAAAATATACCTTACCAATGTATATACTAAAAAAACAATGATGACCTTAGAATGTTAGTAACGTTACATGAATTCACAATCTTTATACTGTTTTATAATAAATTTTTATATGTTATTTTTGCATGTTTGTTTAATATTATTAAAACATAGCAGTTTCTAGTAAATATTAAGTACTAAGTGTCACTGATATGCAGGTCTGCCGGTTCCTTGCGGTCTGTCTGGTTTGACACAATCCTACAGGAAGGCACTGAATCTAAGGAGGCAGAGGTGTTCATCAGGGAATCCCGCAAGGAGGTTTGGACTTTGCTGCTTCTGCCCCACAGGTTGTTGTTCTCCGAGTAGGCACCAAGCGAGACAAGATAGAGATGATTTTGAAGTTTAAGAGAGAGTTGGAACTAGTTGATAAGATAGGCTGGAAATGGAAGGAGAGCTAGCAAGGTGGGATAACAGACAAGGGAGATGGGATTCCAGGCACAAATAACCTGGGTGTCCAGGTTAAGCTGGGAAACTTGAAAGCTGGATTCCAGGCAGGGGAGATGATTTGCAGCACAGGGAGTTAAAATGATCCACAACTGAACAGGCAGAGAGACTTGAAGATTTGACACCATTGACGGGGCAGAGGTGTCTTAAGTATTTTGGGAGCCATAATTAGTAAGCAATGGCTGGGAGACAGAAATAATAAAAAACACAAATATTAAAAAACCCAACTATGTGTTACTACATGTTATAACGAAATACAAAGTGGGATAATTGACTCACCTTTGCTCCTCATCTCCCAAGGATGCACGTGATTATCCCCTGATACTTCACCTATACATGCTTTTTACCACAAAAATATTACAAGCAAAGTAACAGGTACAAGGCTTCTATTTGTTTCCATACATCATCTCACCACAGCCATCCAATCAGCTGCTATGCATAATGTTATGTTTTGTTATCCATTATTTGTTCTTAAGAAAAATATTTCTGCTGTCCTTGGACCAAAGATGTTTCTCAAGAAATCCCTGTTTGGAAACCTGTCACTTCGTAGTTTAACAATGAGGTTACATATGATGTGCAGCTGAGATTTGTTTATATTGTTTGTCCTGGTTATCATGATCGTGACTCTTTGTGCTGCAAGGACTACTCCATCAGCTAGGAATTTACTAAAGGGCAGAGTGTGAAAGAATATAGTGATGTTTAATTTTTTTTTATTTATTTTCAGAATTTGTTTACACACAGAGATAAGAATGTATAACCTTCACGTGCATTACAAGTTATTAGTTCTATCAAATACATGTGCATGATTTATTTTAGAAAGCATGCATTGTGTTTGTAGCCTTTGGCTTCCCATGTTAGTTCAAAGATATTTGCGGAAATGCCTTAAAGCCATCTATGGAAGGGCAGCATGACTGGTGTGCATTGTCTCACTGCTAGGCAAAGGTCTTTACCATGTTTGATAAAATCCAGTATGAGTATAGTAGTTAGAAAATCTTCACTTTCAAAATTGTGTCTAATTTTGGAATGGAGTTTTAACATACACTGAAAAAAAATAATCTATTAATGGTAAAGTATTAGTTTTCATATTAAAGAAATGTTATTAAATTGGTAGATCAAAATGGGAACTAATTTTCTCATTTTCTAATTGTATATAAAAGTGTAACAGAATTTCAATACATTATAAAACATTTGTGTAGTTGTCTCCTTTTGGCTCTTTTGTGAGGAAGAATAAAAAATGATATGTTCACCCTCTTCAATTATGAGTCAAACCAGAAAACCTTGTTCCAATGAAAGATAAATAAAGTCATACAGAGGTCTACAAAATACAGTTTGAACTGCAAAGTTTTCTCAGTTGAGGTGCCCACACACACAATCAGGGTCAGGCTGAACTTGGAGGCATCTGCCCCAAGGGCCGGTCCCATAGTGGGCTACCCTGGGCTGGGTCACTGGGCACATGCATTTTGCTTCCTTTAAAATATATTCCTAATAGGCTGCTGAGTTGAGTCTTGCCCCCGGGCTAAAACTTGTCCCTTGGGTTAAAATTTGCCAGCCCTCCCCTGCACATAATGATTTTTTTCTCAAAATGAGTACAAATTCAATTAGATCAGGCCTGTTCAACCTGCGGCCCTCCAGGTGTTGTGAAACTACAAGCCCCAGCATGCTTTGCTGGTAGACAACCAGTTTATAGCTGGAAGGGCATGCTGGGACTTGTAGTTTCACAACATCTGGAGGGCCGCAGGTTGGACAAGTCTGAATTAGATCATTGCTAAGAGTGTAGCACTCTAAAGATCATATGCAAAAGATCTTGGAAACAATTGTATTGTTGTGTGAGGCTAGATTGAACAATGATAATCAAGCAATCACTTTTCCGAGCATGCTCAATATAGTGCTATGTGATGTGGTTTCTGAAAAGATATTTTTGGTGACATTGTTGGAAAGAACAGTTATACAGCTAGTGTTTTTGTATACCCTGAAAATAAATTCTAACTGAGCCTCATAAAAATGCTCAGTCATGGAATTTAGCTTTATAAATAGCTCATGATCATTCATCTCCTTTTCCGAAACCAATTGCCGGGGCTTAGAACTAATTCTAATGTATGTAGTTATCGAGACTGGTGAATTTTAGAGGCCTTCATTATAGTCTAAGGTGAAGTAAAATTACTTAAAGAATGCAGACAAAATGGCCTAGTAAAAAAAAACAATAAATATTTAGATGATTCAGAAATCTTAAAAGATAGAACATTTATCTAGATTTATGTACTTTTTATGGTTAGAGAGTCATTTTTCTGAACTCTTGTCACAAGCTATGTAGATTAGTAAAATAAGTAACATTTATGTATGTGTGAATGCAATATTGATATTCTGAGTGTAAAAGATGTCAGTAAATGTTACTCAGCTTTTTCCACAGAACTTAATTTACTTAATTCAATTTATTACTGCCACAGAATTCTAAAAATTAATTTAGTGGAAAGTGTTAAAAATTGGTTTATTCATGAATTTACTAAACAAATGGGTAAAAAAAACAATATTTAAATAAAATCTAACATAATGATTACCTTAGGCAATTGAATTATGGGCAAACTTAAAATAGAACTAAACCTTCAAAAATAATGAAAAAAATATTCCACGTAAGAGAAAACTCTGCATGCGAGACATGATGATGTCTCAATGCGATAGGTATTGGGCTAAGAAGAGATCAAAGAAAATTCCATAACAATACAAATAAACAAACAGACATTTTCTGATATATAAGGGATCTGCAAAATGCAGTTCATCTGGTTCTGTATAGACATGTTGAAAATAGTAGAGCCAGCCTATTGAAGTCCAACCTACTTCCATATTAGGACCAATCAATTAATTTCAATGTTAAAAATTTTTCCTGAAATACTACCCCATTTATATTCCTTTATGACTTAAAATAATCATGAGAGTGAGGAAGCATCAGACAGACCCCTCCTTCTTCAAAATGCACTTAGAAATTTTCAAAAGAGCATTTAGAATGTGTAAAAGGTGTCTCATTGGAAATATAGTGACTAGATTCATTTTATATCACCTGGAATTCTTGTGGATAGCAAAAGGCTGTACACCTACTCATAAAACAAAGGGAGACAATCTCCATAATTATGCCATAATTGGAATCTCATGAAGTCACTAGAAAGGACTTCCAAATGTGCAGAACTAGTATTCTCAGTTCTTTGGTTCAAACAATCTCCCTAACCCCCCTCTATCTTCCTCTTAGTTTATCTTAGTAACTCCAGCTCTACATGAGTCTACCAGACGTAGATTGTGAGTACCTGCTGAACTTAAAATGTACGGCTAAGGTCCACACGTTTTAAATTACTTTTTAGTGGTTTCATATTGGTGAGATTGGTTTGTCTTTATGCTGAGATTTCAATTAATTTCACTTATCTATTTATCTGGATATTGAATCAGATTTCGTTTGATAATAACCCACTCATATGAGCTCCTAGACTCATCAAGAGGAAGAATGAGAGATTTGGACCTTTGTCTGGGTGTGATTCAGCATACAAACTACGACATACTCGGCTATTCAGCCATCATTTAACTCAATAATCACACCCAGGGGCACCGACAGGGGTGGGAGGGATGGGCAAGTACAAAGTACTGGGGCCTGGTTCTGCCTGGGGGCCCTAGCCTGTTGGTATAGTGTGAGGGATCACCAACCTGTTGTGACCAAGCCACCTTTGGCAGTTATGAAAGGAGCCACAAGACGTTTCTGTAATTCCTCTTGGTGGCCCGGAGACCAGTCATATATTGTGGTGAATGAAATGTATACATAATTTCATTGAATAGTCTTGCTTATGTTCTTACACTATTTGCACTCTTCAGGGATGTTGAAACACCAACTGTTTACAAAGGACTCTACAAATTTGTTTGATTCTCTTTGCTGTTTTACTGTCCTTTTACAGCTGAAATTACATTATCAAAGATCTATAATTGCTTCTCAGATATTTAAAAATTATATTCTAGCCTTTTATATCTTTTGTTTCATTTTTTCTTTACTCCATTTATAAGATTATACAAGATTATGACATAGCTCTTGATCAGTATTGAATTTGGAACAACTGCTAAAAATCAATGACTAACATTTGTCCTGCTTGTAAGGCTTACTGGGATCTAGTCCACTTGTTATAATGCACAATATATCTCTAGGTACTGTGTGTGTCTGCACACTGCATCCATACTTTATTGGTAAAGTCAGACATTTTCTATAATCATCACTTTAGCAACAGATAATACACTATCCATTAAATATCAGCTTTGTGTACCATGAAAACAATTCCGATCAGCTGTGTATAAAATTAGATGCTAATGTATAAATGTGCTCTTGTTGAAGGAAAAGTAACTATGACATTTAGAAATCAGTTGAAAATAATTTACCTTAATGTTTCCGTAGTGCTCAAAGGTCACAAGATAATCATTTTTGCCAGGAAAATGAAGCTTTTGTTAGAAAAAAATCATGATCCAGTTCCATTTTGTATTCCTCTGCTTGCTGTGCAACAGATTGTTTCATTATCCAGCAGTACCATTAATCTTTTTTATTAGCACCTAAAAAATAAACAAACAGTAATTTTGTGATGTTTGACACAAGTAGCGCATTTTAATTTTGTGGTCCTGCAGTACACAGTGAAAATATATAAATAACTTATGCAGCAGTTTTGACGGAAATATTACAGTCAGGTCCCTGCGAATATGAAAATGCCATTCAGAAGTGCAGAAATATAATAACATCTGTCTAGCATATTCAATTAAGTACAGTATTTCCATACCATTTAAATGTCACAAAAGTATACCTAGAAACAAATTGTTAATTAAGGATGAAAAATGACAGTGATTTGTAATTTCACATGTAATTTACAAATACAAATATTGCTATTTAACTAGTAAAATGCTTTCAGTGTAATGCATAATATTTCAGTAAACTGACATTGTTTTTTTTTACAGGCAGGTGAAATTATACTGTTTATGCGTTTTGGCGATTTCATTAATCATAGACTCATAAAAATAATTCTGCAGGTTATATGTTTTACTGCAGAGAAGAATGACAACAATAAATGGTCTACTTTATGCCTTAGTGTACATTAAAATATATTATATTTATATGTCCATAAGGAGTTCTAAAGGAACAAGACAAGGAATTTCAAGGTGACCTCAAATATCCTTGTGGTCTACAATAGGGAGCATTGTAGTGTGAAGCTACTGTACTACACAATTCAAATCATGGATCAGTTCAGTAGTTACCTTTTGCAACAGCAACACTGCTTGCTGGACTGCTGAGTGAGTAGACTATTAAATGAGGACATTTTATGTCAAATTATCTGTATCGTAGAGAGACTGCTAAGTTTAGATCTTAAGTTCTGTCATTATAAACAGTCTCAACTGTGGTTTGCATGGAGAAGATCCTTGCTGCCTCACAAGAAACAATGGAAACCTTGAGGAGAATTTGGCACCTAATACTTGCCCACTGTCCCTTCAAAGTGGACACAACAACACCTATTTCTAATCCGTTACCCTATGCTTAATTGTTTTTTTCTCTTTCTATTACTACTAATATCTGTTGTGAATATGACTGTTATTTATTTTATTCTGTAATATGATGTAAACCCTTTGAGTGCCAGTCCTATTGGATTTATTGTAATGACTTTCCCACACTTAGGATGCTATCGCTATAATCCTACGGTAGCAATCACCAATGTGCACATAGTGTTGCACAAGCGAGAAACCTATTCTGCTTTGTAGATAATAAGGACATCTTAAACCCTTGTCTAAGAAAAAACACTTGGCTGGTTACTTTGTATCTTTATATGGTCATAGACTTTGTATCTTTATATGGTCATATACTTTCTAAGTGATTTTGACTATTATTACAATTTACTCAGGAGAATGCCTTTTCTTATATAGGAAAATGCATTATAAATCCTAAATTTATGCAGGGTTACTAAATTATTTTATTAGATTATATTCATGTATTTATTACAATGATTACAAAATTCTAACCTGAAAACTTATCTTAAAATCCTCTTAAACGTGTATATAATTTATTGTTTGATAACTATTTCTATGTGTCTTTTAATTCATCCTGTAATTTCTTCAATAATTAAACAAATCATTTTATAAAGAGTACTGAACTAAACCCGTGTCTTATCTACTGGTCAGAATGTTGACTAGTAAAGCAAATTGAATTTGAACTCTATACTACCCTTGGGAGTTTGGGGCAAAAATCTTTTTTTTTTTCTCCTGGATTTTGTTCAGAGACAATTCTGTTCATTATGCCTGATGCTGCTCTGGAAGTGACATCTGCTCTCATTTATGCTCTGCACAGCAGATGACATGTTACTTGTTTGTTTGTCTGTTTACCCCAAACTCTAATTCCAACTGCGACTTGCAGATAATTTGTGTTCTTCCGCTCCCGTCTGTCACACGTTAGAGGGCATTATGCATCTGCCTGTGCAAAGCACACTTCTGTTCTACCTTGCTGTGTTATTCTCAGCATTAATGCAATAAATATACTACAGATTGAGTCAGGACCGAATAGGAACACAGCGGCAACAAAACAGCCAACAAAAAAAATATTATATAATAAAGTGAATGTCAATTTGGTGTTTAAACAGTGTACATCTTTGTATATGAGTATTTTTGGATAATACCTATGATACAAAACTGTTCAATCTAATGTGGTAAATGTAAAGAAATAATTGCAGCTAACAAATATTATATGAGTTAACTGGATATTCTATTTCCAAACAACCTTGTGAAACAAATATATCACCAAATCCATGTGTCTCGCAAAGTACTCTGTTAGACTTCATTTTTATGTCTGTACTATTCATTTAAGGATAAGCGCATGATTTTGAAGCCTAATGTAATTCACTGTTGTGTTTTGAAGAGTCCAAACTTTAGCTTGCGTCAGTAAGAGAACTTATTAGGAGTTTATACATTGACTGTACTTCTTTTCTTATATATGCTTATAAGCAGTGAATTGCATAAAAACAACAACATGGGGTAATGCAATATAGATCTTCTTAGAATAGAGGTGCTCAAGCCTAGTCCTCAACAGCTACCAACAGGTCATGTTTTCAGGATATCGGGATATCTGAAGAAACAGGTGGGATAACTGCTCACCCAGGAGACTTGAATAACTATACCTCCCAACTGTCCCAATTTTGGTGGGACATCCTGATTTGTGAGCTGTAAAAGGGGCAGGGCTTAACAGGAAAGTGGGTGGAGTTTAAACGCTTATGTCCATTTGTTGCGGGATCAGACTTGGCTTATTTTATCTCGCTTTCTTGATTCTAAATGTTGAGAGGTATGGATTAACTCACCTGTGCATGATTAAAGAAATCCTGAACACAAGAACTGTTGGTAGCTCTTGAGGACTGTGTTTGGGCACCGCTGCCTTAGGTGCCAAATATTGTAACATGAAGTTGCAAAAAGCATACTATTTTATAAATCAAAACATTCTTCTAAACAACAGATAATAAATGTATGATGGAAAAAGTAGAGCAATTAAATGCATGTGGGTGGTGCATTGCATTGGTGCGTCACAGCAGTTGTGCAATAGGCTCTATTCTATGTGTGTCTTGGTGTGTTTGCAGAGGGGCTTCCTGTGGCAAGGGAAGGAGAAGGGCCACTGGTAATTTAGCAGAGCCTGATCATTTCTCAGTTAGTATCTAGCTATTATCCATTGTCATTTCCAGGTATTGTTTCTCCTGGCTAACTTCTTGGTTGAGCTTGTCAAAGTGGAAAGTCAGGGGTTGAGTAAGTTGATCACATCCAAAAGGGCTGACCCATCCTACATAAGCACAAACAATAGTTCAGTTTCCCCAAGGAACCTGATCCTTCTACACATGATTACACAATTATGGAAAAAGACAGGGATTGAAAGAGCCCAAATCAAGGGGAGGTGAAGTGACACTGATCCAAGACACTGGGAGCAGAAACAGGTGTTACAGAAATCCCGCTGCCAGGGAAACAAGAGGTGCAGGTCTGAAGGCATAGCGTATTAGTGTGGGCCTGCTAGAAAGAAGGATACAACTAGGCATAGCTGCTGGCCTGTTTGGCAATAGGACTCAGAGAGAAAATGCCAAGACACATATGTTTTGTACAGTGGTAGTCAGTTTAACGGTACTGACTACCCCGACAAAGAAAAGAACGACAGGAGGACACCAACTTGATACTACAGCGACCTGTAAAAAACAACTACTTACCAGGATGCAGATGTCTTCATGGGATGACTCGCTGTGTTGCCGACTGTGTTAGATGATGTCATAACTAAGTGCGATTTGTCTTAAAGCGCCGATGGACGGACCCAGCTATCATTTATGTTATGGAAGTATTATTTTAGGGTTAGGGTTAACCCTAACCTTAACTTTCTAACACTAATACCCCAAATCCCTAAAATAACACTTACATTAAATCAATAACACCTGAGTCTGTCCATCTGCGCTTTAAGACAAGTCGAGCTATGTTATATATAGTCAACAATAACATATAAGAAAAACAATGTAATTATTTGCACCACACATTTTAAAGTTAAATAATTTTATAATTTTCAAATGAAAAGTTCACCTTGTGTTTTTGAAATGTCCTGTGTATTTTTATTCCAGCCATCAGGATCTATTTATCTGTCTGTAGCCATGTATCACTGCTTATAGTAGGTTGCTGTGGTGTACATATTCTGTGGTCAAGGTGGGATGGGTGTAGGTATGTGAGCATGGTTTGTAGAGACAGATAAGTTGATAATTCCAGGTTTTCAGAGCTGAGGATTTAAGAGGTAATATCATGAGCAAAATAATAGGTGCTATATTAGGTTTAAACATCCAGTTTAACCAAAAGTTGGTGTAAATTGTGGTTAAAGGTTATGTATGAGGTATAGCAAAGTGAGTGTTTCATGATGTTGGTACTGTCAATGGAAGTGGAGGAGGATGGGGCAGAAGGATGGGCTTGAGTGGAGGCATACAGTAGGGGTATGTAGGAATGGGTGGGAGGAAGGGATGTCTGGGGAGGTGCAGGGTAGGGTATAGGGTGTGGGGGTTTTACTTTAGTGATGGGTGCAGTGAATTTGTGTGGTATTGAAAGAAGGCAGAAGGTAATGGTGTGGTTGTGTCTGGGAATAGATATGGGAAGATGTGTAATGTGAGTAGACTGTTAGGTGATGCAGTAGTTGAGCTGAAAAGGGAGACGTGTTTTAGAGAGGTATTTTAGAGAGTAACAAACTAGAGGATGTGGGGTAAGGTAAAGTATAGTAATATCAGTGTTGGAAAAGGCATGGTTTAATAAAATTAATGTAATGGTGTTAATGTAAGACATAGTAGGCATAGCTGTAAGTGAGTGAGATAGTGATTGAGAGGGTGGGTATAGACAGCATTTAGGTTATGTAGTGAATTGAAATTAAGTGAAGGGTGTTACAGTAAATTGATAGATGTATGAATCAGTGGGAACAGCAAATAGATAGGACAGTAGATCAACAGGATGCTGACTATCATACTTGGTTCTTCTTTCAAATACTTGCTTAACAGACAATTGTGTAAATTGTTTATTCTTCTTGGTCCCTTTCTTCTGTATAAATATATCACTCCCGGCAGCAGCAGCTAAATCATGCAAGGATGTCTCTTGTGAATCATGAATTGCATTAGAGGAGTCATTTGGTATTGGAAAATTGGATGTTGGACTGCGTACTAATAGTGAGGTATTTATTATAATTTGATGATGAAGGTGCTTATGCCAGTGAGGATTGCATGAGGTGTCTAATCTGCTGCTACCTGATGCTGCGCTGCTTGCTACTATACACACTTTTTTATGTCTTTGCAAACAACTTGAATGCACTTATGCAAATGACGTAACAGTTTGTGCCCAGGAGATTAATATCCATGGGCCTGATTCATTAAGGATCTTAAATGAAGAGGATCCTTATTTCAGTCTCCTGGACAAAAACCATGTTACAATGCAAGGGGTGCAAATGAGTGTTCTGTTTTGCACATAAGTTAAATACTGACTGTTTTTTCATGTAAAACACAAATATTTGATAGCTTATTTGCACACTGAAATTTAAAGTTGATATTTGTGAAAGTTGATATTATGAATCAGGCCTCATACCTCTACTTATTTTGTCCTGACAAGGCTATAGATAAATGTTGTCTGGTTTGGGATAAAAATATTTTGAAACAGAAGAGATGCCGGCTCGGTACTTTCGCGCGTCCTCGGAATTGAAAACGAAGCAAAACGTCATTGTTGTGTCGTCGTATCTCGAATCTCGCGACTTTTGGATTCTATAAGTTCCGCCCTCCATGGCGATAGAGCACCATTTCACAGAGGGACACAGAAGGGGTAGCACAGTTCTTGGGAGTCTGTAGAGCAGTTGGGCAGCGTCACAGGTAGAAAAGAAAGAGGAGGGGGTAGTAGTGTCTACAGTGTCATTCAGGAAAGCTCCATTGCTAAATGTCATTGCTGAAATAGAATTAATAGGTCTGGCAGGCTTGGTCTTCTAAATCTGCAGTCCCATAATGTACAGTGTTATATAGGTAACACACATAGAGGAGAGCTCCATTGCTAATTGTCATTATTGAACTAAAAATACTAGGGATGGCAGGCTTGGTGTTCTGAATTAGCATTCAAATTGTACGGTGTTATATAGGTTACACAAAAAAAGGAGAGCTCCATTGCTAATTAGCAGTGCTGAAATACAAATACTAGGGCAGGCAGGCTTGGTGTAAACCTGCAGTCAAATTTTACGGTGTTATATAGGTTACACACAAAGAGGAGAGCTCCATTGCTAATTGTCATTGCTGACACAGAAACAATAGCGCTGGCAGTCTTGGTCTAAATCTGCAGTTACATTGTTATGTTATCAAAATGGATTCACAGCAGTACACAGAAGACAGAAGCTTTAATGAGACAGACACAAATATAGGGAAGGGTGCATAAATTAATGCAAGACATTCATCAAAACTTCAAACAGTGATGGGGGAATGGATTGGAAGGGGTAAGGGAGGGGGAGACACAAGCCCAAAGTTTTATTTAATAAACAGACACATAGGGGGAGAAGGAGAAGAGGTAGACAGAAAATTAATTATCTTCCTCTTCCTTAGGACTGTCAATGATGTTATAGTCTCTTAGTAGGCTGTGGATCAGCCTGCGACAGTCCTGGATGGTCATCTTCTCCCTTTTCAAGATGAGGCGATTCCTGGCAAGTCAAATAGCGTCCTTAAAGCAATTCATAAGGCGCCAGGCCTCCTGGATTGCCCCAATGATGTGAGTCCAAGGAAATAATCCATAAAATACCGAATGGTATGAATGGCAAGTTTTGGGCAGACTGTCCTTAAGTTCATGTTTCAAGGCATTCAACAGTGCCTGTGCAGTGGGGCAGTCACAAAAAATACGCTGTGCTGTTTCTCTTCTGGTGATGCAGCAGGGGCAGTGTACATATCACCACAGATTCCGGAAGTGCATGAATGTCCTGAGAGGCAGACCCCCTTGGATAGCCATCCATGCAATGTTTTTGTGTCTATTAGTCAGCCTCTTAGAGGCCACGTGTTTTGTTGTTGCAGCTGGGAGCCCTGGAACAGACTCCATAATGTCTTTAGCACTGATTAGCTTGTGAACAGTTTTTGGCTTCCACAAGCCTGGTTTAAGTCCCTCTAGATGGTGCTCTCTCACAAATTGTCCAACATCCAGGTAAAACCAATGTGTAGTCTAATTGCAAGGGAAGGAGCTGCCCCACTTGTCCCAACCAAGGGTCCTCCAAAGAGGCAAGAGGAAAAAGCGAGAAATGGACTTCCCAGCAAAGCAAATGTTCTTTTTAACAAGAGTTCTGGGGATGCAGTTGCAGACAAAGAAGGCTCGCAGCATAGTGGGGATATCCGGGATCCCTTTCCCACCTTTGAGGGTCTCCCTGTACATAACCGCTCGCTTCAATCTGTCCATGTATTAGGTATAGTATTACCACAGTTTTCCAAGGAACGGGTGGAGCGATCAAATGAACCATAACTGATTTCATGATCCAAGGACAATTCAATCTTGCACCACTTTACTTTACTGACACTGCTGTGTGGAGATGTTTCCTAGATGTGCTAGGAACCACCGTGTGTTTGAGTCATTGCTCTGTCGCTTAGCATCCAGCCAGGTCACTGCAGTCTTTGTTTGAAAGTGTATGAAAATAATATTGTGACCTGTGAGGTGGTCAAAATTGACTGCAAATGACTTGAAATTAGTGTTATTGAGGTGAATAATAATGTAGGAACGAAAAAAAGCTAAATTATTTGATTTTAGCATATTTTAGCAATTTTTCAAAAAAATACAGATCCAAAACCAAAACACATGAGGGCGGTTTTACCACAACCAAAACCAAAACACGAAGTTAATTCAGATCCAAAGCCAAAACCAAAACCAGAACACGGGGGTCAGAGAACATCTCTAATATAAACAAGATCTTTTCTATGAACAATGTTAATGGTGGGGTAAACAAAAAAAACTAAGGTACCTGTAAAACCAAAACTTCATTTTCAGCCTCTGTAAATCGTGGCCCTCGATTGGATGTGCTGGTATTATGCAATTTAACCCTTTTTTCAATAAATGATTTAAATTAAATCATTTTACCTTATCTATATAGATAATTGATAAGTTCCTCGGATGAATCAAATGTCGTTCTCAATAAAGTTGTGGGGGAGTGTTTGGATTCATTGATTTAAGGTGGATCTTGAAAAAGACTGCCAAGTCAAAACATGCTGGAGAAATAGAGCTGAGTATCTTATTTTGGATTCTTTTGGTTTTGGAACAGACCTCCTATTTGGCTATTGGCACCATCAAGAACTTGAAACCTCTCCAGTGTACCTATTACCCCAGGGTCAATGTGGAAACATCTAATGTACACTGTTGCTGTCTGTGCATCCTTTCCGGTAGGAGTGACTGTACGCACCAATTTTATATGCTTTTTATTGTTTTATAAAATATGAGTGTATTGAAGCATCTGATTAAAGATGCCCTTTTCTTTTCCTTTTTATAACAATGCCATATGGTGAGAGATTAATATTATATAATATTTTTGAATTGAGCACTTCATTCTTTTCTGCTTTCACTTTCTTGATCTATATTTTTAATATTTCACCAATTCCATCATGAAACCAGTGAATGTTTGAATGTGAATATAAATCTTTTCATAGATTTTTTCTTAAATTTATTATAACAAATATGATTTTAGCATTATAAAATAGGATAGAAGTTCTTGAACTGAAGTGCATTCTTTTCTTTCCTTTACCTTGGCATGCCAATATTAGTAATACTGTGCAGTATGCCAACAGTTGTGTCAGACGCCGTCCCTGCGCCTCCTCGTTAGGCAGGGACGGGCGTCTTCTTCAGTCAGAGCGCCCCGTTGCCAAGCAACGGGGACGCTTCTTCCGGCGGCGTGGTGCGCATGCGCACCCGTCGCCATAGCAACGGGACGCACTACTGGACTTCCTGTCGGCGGTCAGCGCGTCTGACCGCCGACCCACTCCCCACCAATGGGGGCTGATCCCTTCCTTTAAATAGCCTGCTCTGACACCACTAGGGTGCCAGAGCAACTGGTTGTTTTGTCTCCAGAGTTCCAGCTCCATATTATATTCTATTTTGCCCGACTTCTCCTGTTACTGACCCAGCTTTCCTGACCTCGCTTTGTGGATCTCCCTTTTGTACTGCATTACTCTCCGGATTGACCTCGGCCTGCTGACTCCTCTTCGTCTCTTGATTCTGTACCTTATCTGCCCGCTTGGTTCCTGACCCTGCCTGTACGACCACGTATTCTCCGTCATCTCGCAAGTAGCTACCTGGGAGGGCCGCGACCTGCACGTCATTGGCCGCAAAGTCCAAACCTCCTTGCGGGGGTCCCTGGTGAATACCGGCGGTGTGTTAGACTCCGCGCCTCTCTGTGTAGTTGTGCCAATACTTGCAGGTGCTGAAACCTCCACTGTGACAAGTTGCAAGCCAAAAGTAGCTGACCAGTAATTTCCAATAATATGCCAGCAGTAACATGCAAAAATATGACAGTAGTAGAAGTTCTATGACAGTAGCAGTTGTCAGTAATAATCCTGGAAAGGCTTAGTGAAGTAACAATGAATGCTGCCTGATTCCAATTGGATAACAGTCAGTTGCCAATTAGAAGCCAGTCCTGCACACTAGGTTTAGTCAGGGCATGTTTTAGACAAAATGGAACCCAAGGCAAAAATCATCTCACATTTACAGCTACATTATACAGAGCCTATTATACAAAGCCCCCATTGCACAAACTCCCTGTTTACTACAGTTGGAGTTGATATATGTAACTGTGCCCCATTGTCTTGTCCTTAGTGTGATATAAACCCCATAGCTGGTTCCCATCAAATAAACAGTGTTACATATGATACCCAATTTAATATGAAGATCCTTATTTAGTGTCCAGTCTAGTATCTCATATATATATGACCTAATATGAATAACCATATATGATGCCCAGTCTAATGTGCAGAGCTTTAACTGGTGCCAGGTCTAAAATGCACACCCATATCTGATGTGAAGTCTAGAATGTAGATCCATATCTGCTGCCAATTAAAAGCATTTACCATACCTCGGCGTCTCCCACTCAGATTTCTCCTCAAGATCTCTATCAGAGCATTATCAGCCTACTGTCCTGCTCTAAAATATGGCAATCAATTGGAATATAGTCAGGACAGGAACCCAAAAAGCTTGTGAAGGAAATGTTTGTTTACTGTTCTGGAGATGGAGGTTTGCCAAGCACAAAAGAAAACATTACAAGCAATACGATGAAGGAAGGTGACAGATAAAATATGAGGAGTCTCTTATATGTATATAAGAATCTTTGTATCTGCTGCCCTTATCCTCTTCAACATGGTTGCCACCTGATGCGAGCTGCTTAGCTTGCCACATGCTAGATGTGCCAGATAACCTCCTTACCTCCTCACCATGAATGACTTTAACTAAAAAGAGTTGATTTCATAAAATCACTGTTGCTATAAAACCACAGAACTAGATAGTTTCTCTGTTATTACAAAACGTTTGCATCACAATTGATCCCACATCTAAAAGCTCTGCACAGCAGATCTTAGATTGGTGGGGTCAACTACATATATAAGAGTTTAACAATCCCACGTATCCTCCTTTAGCTACCACCGGGAATAGGAAACTATTAGCTCACTCCACAGTGTTTAAATTTGTTGCAATATATAATAATAACAACAATAATAATTCAAGTAGACCAATGATAGGAAATCTCAAAAGGCCGCAGATTGCAATTAATGTTTAAGAATTAATAACAGCCCCAAAATGACATCAGCATCCCCACATTATTTTTTTAATAAAAAGACAACTACAACATAAGTAAATATATATGAAAGTTAGAACTATAGATTTTTGCGAGTAAAATATGATTGTGGGGAACCAAACAGGAGTGTAACAATAGTAGGTTTAGTGAGTGCGGAAGCTATGTGGCCTGAAGGTTAGAGGGAGCTGAGTCACCACCACCTCTGTGACCCCCTCTCTGCTCTCAAAAGATAAGAGCAGAGACTTCTTTCGAGCGGCACATGAGCATATGGTTGAAAGGTTTAGACGGTGCATGATCAGAAAAGGCTTCTAGCTCTGCTCTGTCAAGAGCAGAGCAGAGGCCTGAGAGCTGAGGATGGATTTGCTTTTGCCTCTGCTCAAATTTTGATATGGGGCCCGGCAATGTACTGTTCCGCCCCTAGAACTAAATGAATTCTATTAGATACTTAATGGCAGTTAAGTGTGAGCTAGTGAACCCTCCTCCCTTACTTACCTACCATCCACTCTGTTTTTGGGCGCGACTCTAAAAGCAATGGCAGAGCACCAGGATAAACAGCTGCCCTTGGGTTGCGTTGGCTACAAAAAAAAAAAGAAGGATTAGTGCAGCTTTAATGGAGAAATATAAACTATGTTTTAATAAAAAAGTTAAAAATATTGTAATTTTATATTTAAAATACTTACTGCAATGAACAAACTATTGTGCATTTTATTTAAGAGTACTGTATATCTAGAATAGATAAAAATGGATACACCCTCTACTATAGATTTAAAAACATTGACACTGATAAGTTTAATACATGGAATGTTTAGCTAATTTATTTTGTTTTACATTGCAACTTATAAACACTTTAAATTCTGCACCTGAAATTCATGGATTATATATAGAAAATACAAAACAAAAATAGCTATGCAATCAATGCCAATTCTCACTGCATGATTCACTGTGGAAAGGTATTCACCATAGTGATAGAAAGAAAAATAAAACAGTTCCTAATGGTTTTTGATTACTTCTATTGTTATTTATTTTTAAACTACTATATTTGCGTTTGCTTGGTTAGTTTCTAAATATGTAAAAATTACAAAGAAATGAATCATTAAAAAGGATAAGAGTCATTGGACCGCACAGGTCATTTGAATCACCTGATAGAGATGGAGCCTACATTTATTTCAAGATGTGCCTGATATTACGGAATTGCACAGGATTTGTGTATATCTTGGTGTTAGAACAGTAAAACAACTTATATAAATATAGTAAAAAAATAGATTAAAATAAAAAATACATATTTTAAAAATATTTCCAATGAAAATATGGCTGATTCAAAGAATAATCTGCTATCGCCAGCACTGATATTTTGATGTTTACGGTGAACTTCTATCTGTGGAGGAAATAACCATTTTTGCCAGAGATAGGGTTTTTTGCCTTTTAACAAATATACCCCTAGGTCTGAATGCAAGACAAGGTATAAGCTGGAATCCACAAAAGCAGGAGCAAGTATAGCAATGTATTACATCTTCACACACACACACACACACACACACATATATATATATATATATATATATATATATATATATATATATAAAAGTTAACCTGTGCATGATACTCATGCATTCTAGTCAAATCAAGCTACTTAAGGTAGTAAAAAGGTTCTTGTCATGCATTTGGGCCTAGTCCAGGCCTCCTCAGGGGAAGAGCATTACTTCCTGACGTAAGCGCCCTTTTTTAACGTGGTTTTGTCCACATGTCGCCACCTCATCATTTTTCTCCATCACCTCATCCTTCATCTTTATCGCCACATCTATCCAGATGTCTATCCAGACACAGGGATCTCTCTCAGCGGTACTGAGTATCACACTCCTCTCGCTCTGTCACCCCTGGCAACCACCAACCACTCCCCACTGTCACCCCCGGCAACCACCAACCACTCCCAACTGTCACTTCTCCTTCAAGAAATATATATATACTTTTTTTAAATCTTTATAAACACTTTTAACAATTAACAATTTAAATTAACAAATTAAAAACATCTTAGTAAACCAAATTTCAGCCCTTTCTGAGTTTTTTTCCCACACACACTAAGAATTTAGTAGGTCAGTTTATAACTCCACCCAGCAGGTGGCGCTGCAGCAAATTTCAGCCCTTTCTGAGTTTTTTTTCCCACACACACTAAGAATTTAGTAGGTCAGTGTATAACTTCGCCCAGAGGGTGGCGCTGCAGCTTGTTTTATTTTTTTTCACACACAGACACACGCCACTAGGCTTTTATATAGTAGATATAGATATATATATAGATATATATATATATATATATATATATATATATATATATATATATATATATATATATATATTTATTTGACATATTAAAATTAGAAAGATCCAATGCCATCTTACACTTCTGAGGTAAATTATACTATAAATACAGTTAAACATGTTGAGACAGAATAGCTGAAATTTTGTCGGTGAAAACGCCTAACCCTAATATAACATGAGGCATCTCTGCGTGATGACTTTTTTTAATTAAGATTTTGGACAGGGCATAGAGGGCCTATCTGGGGAATACTATGGTAAGTACCCATGAATTAGTTTACACCACTGAAGGGACATGGCAAGCCACCAGAGTGTGTGGGGCCAGCTTTTAGAGAGGCATGGCCAGCCACTAGAGGGAGTGTAGTAACCCAGTATACTTCAAGTGCTGCATGTGCAGCTCCTGATCCTCAAAATGGACATTACCCTAAATTTCAAGAATTAAAGAAAGCAGATCCAAAACAACGTCAGCACTGCCACATCACTCATGCCAAAATGCACCCATATGCCACTCATTTCTAAGCAGTCCAACATGACCTTCAACCCCCAGAAATCCTCAGGTCCTACATGCACTCTGAAACTCATCCACATGCCATCCAGACTTCCCCACATGCATATCATGCCATTCAGAATTACCTACATGCCACCCAATGCACTCAGACCTCCTCACATGCCAATTGACACCTTCCCACATACCAGTCACATGCCAATCAGGCTTCTCCACATGCCCTCATGCCCCTCAGTCCTCGCCATATGTCCTCATAAGACTCAGATCTCCCTATATGCCCTTATATGCCACTTAGACCTCTACACATCACACTCAGACCTCTACACATAAATCTCAGTCCTCCACCACATGAAACTTGAAAACATACTTTTAACAATCAAAATGAAATCACGCAGACCCCGCCTGCACATAAACAGACAGATGAATCACAAGCACAAATATTTGTGAACCTTCTGCATACAAACAATCCTCCACTCATCCTATGCTCTCTGACCTCTGTCAGCTCCTTAACCTTTCAAAGCAGAAACATTTTTCTCAGCTCCTCTTCTTGCCCTTCTGTCACGAACACGCTCCCAGCTGCCGTGACTTTGGAGTGTTTGCTGTATGAGGTCACACATAATTTCAGCCCGCAGTCTCTCTCTACCTATCACACAGGTTATAGACCTACGAAGTCGCCCCCAAACACAGCGCTCTCACACCCCCAGACACTTCAGGTTTGCCACCTTCTAATGAATACGGGCAATAGGACCCCAATACACTGTCACACACTGGCACACAGGCTTCTAGCTATTCACAAACTAGCAAAACCCACACCAGCACACAAAGGGTTACCTCTTCACACCTCCAGACTGTTACACAAATGTAAATGCAAGCACACACAGCTTGTTAATCAAATGTTTCAACAAGTCACACACTGGCATTCCAAGGGTTAACTTGGTTAACCTCTCTTCTAATAGGCTAATGGATTCGTTAGAGTATCAAGGACACAACTTATTAAATTATAGATTTAATATATAAAAATACAGGGCATACAGATAAAAAAAAAATAATGAATAACAATAGATTGACATAACAAGCAAAACAATTTAAAATACAAGGGGTTACATTCAGATTTGCACTCACATGAATTGCATTCTGGCCAAGGGAAATTTGGCTTGGAAAATGGACAGCTTATCGATGTAAATTGATTTCCCAAAATGTCTGACAGTTTCTCTTTTCAAAACTCAGGTTTTTAAGCAAAATTAAATGGGATGGTCTTCACAGGGGCAGTGTTTAATGCTAATAGGGGGCAGGGATGTCCCCTGGGTGTCACTATACTTTTCTCACAAATATTCCCAAAGTCTTAACCTGTTGGTAATTTTTCACCAATATATCCCAGAGAAATAACTCCCCCTTCAATAAACCGGTCATAATCTCCCGCACAATTTTAATTAATTTACATGCCAAACATAATGGAATTATGACAATGTGACATACCTTTTCCAAAGATATGTAAGTTTTAGCTGTTCATGGAAACCACCCGTACCTGTCATTCACAACCCTGGTATGATTTCTGCTCCTCAGTATGGAGTGACACCCAGATTTCCAAAAATATGAGCTATGTAGACATTTTCCTTTGAAACCCATATTTCCATATATTTTTATAGGCAGTCTTCAAATGCTATATTTGTCTACAAGATCAGGGATCCCCGCAAGGGAAATTGGACTTCGCGGCTTCCACACTGCAAGTTGCGGCCCCCTAGGGAAGTTCCCAATGAACTGTTGGAGAAAAAAGGTGATGGTCTGTAGGCAGATTCACAGAGACAGCTAGTGCAATGGTCTGCAGAGCTTTACCACTGAGGAGTGGAGAGAACACACTGGAGCTAATGGTCTGTGGGTAGATTCACAGAGACAGCTCATGTGATGGTCTGCAGAGCTTTACTACTGAGGAGAGGAGGGGATACATAGGAGGTGATGGTCTGCAGACAGATTCACAGAGAAAGCTGGTGCGATGGCCTACAGAGCTTTACCACTGATGAGTGGAGAGGATGCACAGGAGGCATGAGACAGTTCATGTCAGTGGTGGTTCTGCGCATGCCCAGAACCACCAATGACGTGACTGCTGACAGCCTGACTGAACAGGGATTGTATGAGGGTAAGGGCGCAGAATACCGGGCGGAAGCCCCGTATGACCGGCGTGAGACACTAACCTTCCAAGCTCAGCACATCCCAGACATGGACAAAGATCTGGCGGATGCTTTGTCATAATTTCAATGGTGCCGCTTCAGAGAGCTGGCCGCCCAGGATCAATTAATCAGAACCCCTTTTTCCTCTTCTACTTGGTAGATGGTTGAAACGGGGTGATGGGTCTAACAGAAGCCTCCCTAAGTCAATCAGCAAGGACGGCATTTCGGGCATCCTGGAGACAATTGTTCCTGATAATTGTTCTTAGAATGGAAAGCGGAGTGCACTGCAGGTCTGTCAGATGTGATGTTCAAGTTCATGTGGGACAGGTATCCAAGCAGGGTATCTAAGATAAGTATGCAGGCCATACTAATGGGCATTTGTTTAATGGCTCATCTGTGCAACAGATATTTAGTGCTTTGTGATCTCTAAAACACTGAGGGGTCGGTCAAAATCACATCCTAGGGAAGCATACAACAGGCACCATAATTCTGCTGAAATTTTGAGGCATTTGTTAGAACTGCTTGCATTAGTGGCCTCCTGCCCCTAAGAGACCCTCTTATTTTTAGTGTGGCAATCTCACTGGCCTTTCATGGGGCCTTTAGGGTCAGCAAATTAGTCTTTCCAAAAAAGATACAGGTTCAGCTCTCCTCTACATTAATATTACTGATACACATGTGGCCTGCAAACTGTTGCGCTCAAAGACTGACCAATTTAATAAGGGACAATGGCTGACTTTACCTGCAAAGGATGAAGTGACCATATGCTCAGTTGCCCTGTGCTCCAAACTTGCAGAGGTTCGCCCCAGAGGGCTATTAAATGTGGACGGGTCCCCCCTCTCCAAATTACAATTCAATGCACTGTTTAAGTGTGCCCTAGTTCATGTAGTCTTGTACCTTCCTTCTATGGCACCAACTCTTTCTGAATTGGGGTGTCAACTATTGTGGCTGAAAGAGGTGCTCCTGTCTCATCCATTCAAGCCCTAGGTCATTGGAAGGCGAAGGCTTATAAACATTATATCCATCCCCAATCTTAGCCTAATAGTCAGTTTCTCCTGGTCTCCCTCCCCCTCCATTCATTGGTAACCCAGAGCTCTGCTGCTTGTTGCTTTTAGCGAGGATATTAATGGATTTTTACTATTTTTCCTTGGATAAAGGCCTGATTGCCAATTGGCATCTACAAGTTTTTTTTCCTACATATGGATTACCGCCCCACCCCCACCTCATCATTTTTCTTGCTGGCGTGGCGGCTACTGCCCTTATGGTAAAGTGACCTGGGTGCGGGGCTCTGTTTGGTTATAGTTATCTTTTTCTCTATGAGACAGTTTTTGTTTATGCATGACCCACTGCTGCTGGCACAGTGCAAATTTTGGTAAAACGGTCTTCTGTTCCGACAAGGACCTGCTCACTGTAAGTCTGACTAAGTGACAGTGTTTACGACCTCCTATTGTGTGCAGAGGGTGCTTCCCATCCTCTAGTATTGTTATGGAGAACGCTTGCAGCAGCGAGTAACGTGGTGTAAGTAGCATTAATGCAGCATATTCTTTAGTCATAGGTGTACCTGACAGAAAGATCCTTATATGGGTCCTCGGGCATTCATACATTTTCTGGTTAGCTATACACCACCTTGACCAGGGGCGGGCTGGGCCGGGGGGCAAAGGGGCATAGGTCCCCCAGGCCGCTCCGTTTGACCCCTGTTCGGGACGCCCCCACCACCCCGTCAATGCATGTTTTCTTTAATATTTACCTGTGGCCGCATCACAAAACAAGTGATGCAGACGTGACAGCGCAGAGGTGGCCGCATCACTTGACAGGCGATGCGGCCGCTTCATCAATGACGTGGCCGCATCGCCTGTCATGTGATGCAGCCGCCTGTGTGCCCCCCGGGCTGACATTCGCCAGCCTGCGCCTCACCTTGACCTTGATTGGTCATCATTTTCCTGCCCCTTGGATGTCAGGTGGGTAAGGTCTTAGATGGCCTGCCCTCATCCCATTATTGGAGGCTCAAATAACAAATCCCTCCATCCCAGACTTTCTGATAGTAAAATGCAGGATTGTCAGTGCTATTTATTGACAAACCTGAGGATCTGAATGCCATGCATACTCAGTGGCCCACAATGAGAATATAGTGGTCTCACATAATTCCTCGAATCCCTTGGAGGGTCCCTATATCTCCCCCCATATTGCAGACCATCCTACAAAAAATAAATACAACCATTTGAGAGAGTCATAGTTTCCCCGGAAGGTATGGTGATAGCCCACCTGTCAATTACTACAGACCCGGGGTACCTGTTCTGGTCGTATGCTGTACACCTTTCTGTTGAAGGATTAGAGATCTTTATAGCTATATAAGCATTTAAGGTTGCTAGCTAAGAGTATTGGTGGCAGCTGAGAATCCTTTAAAGGATCCCAGCTGTGAGCAGGAGAGCGGTGCAGTCAGCGACTAATCAAAGGTGCTACCCTGAATGGCCGCACGTCACTACTCCTTTCGAAGTAACATGACTCTTGGCACTTTTTGTGTGTAGGCTCCCTTGACATGCTTTGCGAGGCCACATCAATGTTGAGTCTAGAAGGAGAGTAGTCACGCTAATGCCAGATTTAGCACCGGCCAATAATAAAGATGTGATTCTTTGTTCAGTGGTAAGATCAATTGTCTCCCACGGTATTGGTTAAAGATCAGTTGTTAGCTAACTGCCATGCTCTCAACGTCACCAGAAAAAACATATGAAGATAATAACTAACAATAAACTGCAACCTTAATTTACCAAAAATATTATAAGTATCCATGTCATATTTCAGGTTTATGCATGATAACACACATACATATGAAGGTTGATATGGTGCAGGAAAGAAGAGTCATTAAAATATGCTATTATTATTCAAACTATTTAACTATTTAAACTTCACTGCATTATTTTAACTTTATATGTTACCGCATTACCCTTCAATCAATTCACTGTGTTATTCATGCCAATGATTTAACTATTTAAATTTCACTACATTGCATTAACCTTGCAAACATTGTTGCTCATATTGACTGTTCCCTGTCACCTAATCATTGCAATACAGTCAGAGGTGCCAGGACCTTGGGAGGGAGGGGGGGGGGAGAGAGAGCAAGCACAAAGTACTGTGGGCCAGACCTGTCTGTGTAGTGAGTGTTCACAAATTTGGTGTAGCCCAACCCCATTTGGTCTCAATGGAGAGGGCCCCAAGAACTTCCTGTACCATTTCACAATATTTCTCTTGGCAGTCCTGAATACAATACTATGTTCGTAGGGATCCCTAATTGCTCTACAATGGAGGACTTCCCTACCTCCTCCTTGCTTACATACCTAACCCTATCTATACTTTCTCTCTCATGCATGCTTGCTCTATCTCTCTCTCACACATGCTCACGTGTTCACCCATTCTTTCTGTCTCTCACATGTACTCATGCATGCTTTCACATGCTTTCTCTCTTTCCTCCCCGAACACATATGCAAAGACACATCCCACCACACTCAAACATGCTCAAATTCTTCTCCACTCATGTACTCATGAGAGCTTGCTTTCTCTTTCTCTCCCAAACATATACATATAGACATGAATATACAGAGAGAAAAGACTGATAAAACAAATAGGCAAACACACATTATTTCTATCTTTATACATACACACCCATTCATATGCACATACACATAGGTACACACACTAAATGTTCCCTGTTATAACATGTATTCACACAAGGGATTGATAAAATACGGAGATAACTTAATAACATAATGGGGTAACATTTGAGATCCCGGTCTAACATGGGAATCGCGTGAGTAGCTCCTACAGATTGTTAGTTGAACAATAACATCTCAGCTAGGGCCCCCTGTCCTGTGTTGTAGTGATACAAGGTGATTATTTAAAAAGGTTGAGTAAAAAAACACCTCATTAGTACATCTGAGATGTCATGGATCTGAAGTAATGTTGACTTGAAAAAATATCAGATAAGTCACAAACTTCATTATGTCCCAATAAGTAATCAGATTAGTTATTAGTCAAAATAATGGCACTCGTCCTATTATTGTTATGAGCAAAAGACATATTTCCTACTACAGATTTCTTGTTTTATGTCATGTTGTTTAAAGCATAAGGATAAAGAAAAAAAGTACTTTTGATTCCATGCCTATTTGACATCAATAATGAGGTCAAAGGCCATAGATAACATTCCTGTTTTATGTAGCAGAGACTTTTTCTATCAGTTTGAGTCAGAAAATATGTAATAAAGAGAAAAATGTCAGGAACACATAACATTAATGTTATTGAAGAAATTAAAATATCCACACATTCTCTGACAAAGGGCAATGTATACATCCATGAATGTCTGAAGATGGGATGCTTGCTGTACATCTTTCAGATGAAACATAAAATACTCCTTCCCATACTAATTAAATCTGATATAATAATTTCATATTGAAACACAATCTTTCCCTGAAAAGAGTTAAGCAAAATGACTGCAAAATTCCTTGTGTGTCGAGTTTTCCGATCATAATAGGTCATTTCACACATGTGAGAAATTCCAATAACTCACTATTCCCCTTCTACCTATTCACAATTTCATGTGTAATGCCCCAGAGGCATGAGAGAGTGAATATCACACACGTTGTGATGTGTGAGGAGTGTTCTTCCTTAAGAGACATAAGGACTTGAGCGAGAAAGAGCTGGTGTAGAAGCTGATAGGAAATCATGTGACTCAGTTTGTCCCAAGATGGGGTCTATTCATGGCAATCTGTAGTTAGTGTTGCCCTTTTGAGTCTAAGGGGGGTATTCAATTGTCAGCGAGTGGTTTTTTTTTTCCTGCAGCGTAAAAAAAAAATCTCCCAGGGGTTTTTGACGGCAATAGCAACCATTTTGAGTTAGCGCAGTGGGAAAAATCATCCAATTCAATTGAAAAAGAGGGAACGCTGCCCCTACGCATTAAACATTGTGTTTGCGAGGTCTTAGGGGAGTGAAGGGGAGTTGTAGCGCGGTCATGTATAATACAAAAAAAGGTTTTGCATACATTTCCATACATTAGATTGCATTACACATTGATAATATCTACATTACAGTACTTTCTTTAGCATATTTTTTTATTTTTGAACTTTTTTTTACCATAAAATCATCTATACCATGTCAAAACACATTACTACATTCATATTTGTACCAAAAACATACATAAATAAAATTAATTAGTGATTTTAATTTCCTTATTTTTTCACAAGAAAATCAACTTACACAAGTTAGGCATAAACAAGTGATAAACATAAGTTTAACTTTTTTTCCACATTATTACATGATTTCAAATACTTTTCAGAGGTTCAAAGGAAAACTAGTGCTGTAAAAAACTCAAGAAGTTCATGCAAATGAAATTAAATGGTGCCTATTCTGTTCGTTACCGATAACTGTAAACCGATACACCTGCTGTATCTTTTTCAGTGTTACTGAATCTGCATTTGCAGGGACACCTGTTTTCAAATGTTTGATCCACCGAGTTTGAGGCGAGAGACACTGAGCTACAACCAGGTGGTTGACAAGAAGGTATGGCAAGGTTGCAGTTAGGAACAACATACTACTGTCAAACCCACCCCCAGGCAATCAGGGATTACACACTAAATGGCATTTTGCATTGTATTTATAAATTCTAATTTCGTTGAATGAATTAAGGTGGGGAAAAGAAGATTAGTTCATTTTGCTGTCTGGTATGGCTGAGGTAGGACTGAGAACACTTAAGGCCATATTCTGCTGGTGAAATATACAGAATTTTGCAGTTAAATGAGCATGAGGCAAACATTTGGTGAAACAAGTTTGCTTTTCTCTAGTAATAAAGTTATAATTGGTGTAAGAATACCAAAACAGAATATATATTTAGAAAGCATAAAAACATTTTGCAAGAATATTTTTCATATTTTTCTTTCTTTGTAGACTCCAAAAATTACAAATATTTAGCTAATGGAAATTATAATGATTCTTAATGACAGTACAGGTCTGAAAAATTGTGGACTAGAGCAAACAGGGAAAATGCCCAGAATTAAGGGAAAGACAGGCCTACAAGCGTGCTTCAATGGGTCATCCAATACAAGGAAACGTTGCTCCGGCACCTATTGAACGAATCCAATATTAAACCGAAAACTATAGAAAATATGCAATAGTGTACATTGTGTGATTTATCTGTTTTATCTAAATATTGAAGAGTCATTCAACTATTGTTGGTAGGGTATGTGCTTTGGACATTATTACACTGATGTCCGCTGGTGGATGTGTGAAGTGACACTGTTGTTCCTGGGGTCCCAGCAATTAGATCTCGTAGACAATCTCCACAATGTTGGTCTGCCCACATTTCTCTTTTGGGGACTTGGGGACACATAATTGTGTATACTGGTGAGGACAGTGTGGTTGTGCAAATTGCAAAGTTCATACACTCACCTATATTTAAAGAATATAGTGCTATGGACATTCATTATACATTCATTATAGTCCACCAGTAATCAAAAAATAAACTTTCAACATAGAAATATTTGCATATATACATGTATATGAACATATTTTAACCAAGAAAAAAATATTTCATGGACACATTTTTTGTATACATATATAGTTGATATTTGTTTCTAAAATAAATGGCAATAACAATTTTAAATCAATTTAAATATATATATAAAAAAAGTTGTTTCAAAATAAAAATATATTTGTAAAATGTGTATGATTAAAAATACTTATCCTCCACATATCAAAATCAATGTGTTTCCCAGGTCTTTGTCTGCTTTCTCAGGTAAGTTTAATGTGTCTGTACTAATGAAAGTACAGACACAGTATTTTCTGCTTGACAGAGTAGTCACATGAATGTGACTGAAAGCTCTTATATGAAACATGTCATGCTTTTTTGTAATGTACATTATAGAAGAAGATTGGAAAACTGCCAACATAATTACACTCTTTAAGTAGGGTCTAACCCCTGACTCTGAGAACTGATGACCTCCTAGTAGGTGCAAGTAAGTCTCAATTCTAAGGTTTAGAAGTAAGCGATTCCAAGCCTAGAACGACAGAATCTCTATAACTTAACTCTGCTTCAATCACAGCTATTTGTGTCAAATGCCAGTAACTTGATTACAATCTTAGAGGAAGTTATCAAGGAGGGGAGTCTGTGCTCATTGTCTATCAAGATTTTAATCAGGCTTTTGACTCTGAGCCCCTGGGGAACCTGTCCATTTCTAGGTGTGGTATGCTCCTCTGTATGATTATGTTTCAGAAGAGACAATAAGCAGGTTATTCAGTATATTCTATATTATTCTCTAATTTTAATGATTGAATATTTCAATTTGTCCAAGGTATCAAAAATCCCAAATTCTGCAAGGCAGAACTCCAATAATAATTCTAAATATCTTTTATTTTGTAAATAAACGATATTTAACCATGAATAAATCTAATAAGTTTAAACTATAAACATTGTGCTAACCATGCTTTCTAAATAAAGTTTAATACTATGCATCCATCCAGAAACATTGGAGATGACATTATTTATTATTATGAACAGAAATGAAAGCCCTTCACACATGTGGTCATTAAGGAGAGGAAAGCATAGAAACAGATGATTTTGCACCTGGGCAAAATCATGTTGCTTTGGAGGGGGAGGAAAATTTTAAAATGTGGGGACAGATTTATAGTTGGGATCAGGGCCCTCTTAACAACATTATGAGCCCCCGGGCAAAGCAGTGCACCGGGGCCCCTATATATATATATATATATATATATATATATATACACACACATGTAAAAAAAAGTGATATATATATATATATAATCCCTTTTTTTTTACACACACACATATTGGTCAGCCGTCAGTGTTCCTTGAAATAATTTAAAAAAAAAACTCTTAACTTACCTTATTCTCCGATTCGATCCTCTTCACTCTTCTTCCAAGTCACTGCAGCGCGAAAAAACAACTTTAATCAGCAGGCAGCAGGGGACTCCTCCGTGATGACGTCACGCCCGACATGCACTGCGAGCGCCGCACGGAGGAGGAGACCAGGGAGGGAGCCGGATCGCCAGCTGACCGCAAGGTAGGTATTTTCTTTTTTTTTTGTAGGATTTTATTTTTAGAGCTGCCTCTGATGGGCCCCCTGGCCCACAGGGCCCCCGGACACCTGCCCATTGTGCCCAATGGAAGAGACGGCCCTGGTTGGGATAAAGCATGTCCAAAATCAACTTTAAATTTCAGTGTAAAAATAAAGCTATCAAGTATTTGTGTGCTACATGAAAAAAGCAGCCAGTATTTAACTTATGAGAAAAATAATAAATTAATGTGCACCTCTTACATTGTAACATGGTTAGTCAAGGATCAAACTTATCTATAAAGATTACTGACCCTTAGATGCAAATAAATAGATGTGTGGTGTATATTTAATTTAGAAGTCAATGAAGACAGTATATTTACAATATTTATTGTTTTGTTTTTTTTACCCTGTTCAATATATGTACAAAAGTTAAGTGACTCAAAGTGGGCCACAATAAATTTACGGCATGTGGCTGATAATGGAACATTGTTTTAATGGAAGTGTACTTTAGTTCATGCTACATTAAAGCAACAGATACAGAATACTGTGCATGTATTCTACAGGCCTGGTTAACTTTTCCCAAAGTAGGGTTTATTCCTGGTCCAAGAAAAATGTAAAATGGTGGGTTCACTGTATATATAAAATATATGAATAAGCTTTCCGCAGGGCCATCTTTTCCATTGGGCACGATGGGCAGCTGCCCGGGGGCCCCATAGGCACGGCTCTTAATGAGAATAAATAATCCTGCAAAAAAAAAAAACCTGCAAAAAAAAACTTCAAGGGTCACTGAGCAAGTACATCTATCTATCTCTATATATCTATATCTATATCTATATCTGTATACATCTATATATCTATATCTATATATAGGGGCCCCGGTGCACTGCTTTGCCCGGGGGCCCATAATGTTGTTAAGATGGCCCTGGCTTTCCGTGTTAGTGGCCTACATTTTTACCATTTACATTGGCAGGTATATAAAGGGTTTATTAATATAAATTCAGTTTTTGCATACAGTACAATGTACATATAGTGCAATGTTTGGTGTACATGCGTTAACTGCAGATTATTTGGAGTACAAGCGTCAAGAACTTCAAAGAGTGAAAACTGACCCCCACATGGAATAACCTAAAACCAAATACCAAGTATGTGTTGAAAGAAAACACATTTTAGTTACAATTTCGGGTTATATCGTTAGCTGTTTTTATTTTTACCCAGACTAAAGAAATTAAAATGTACTACTGTGTCATTAAAACATATCAGAGTACTGAATAAGAGTATTAATGAATAGAGAAGTGGCTTTCTCAATAATGCTTGTGTCTATGAGGCTCCTCAGTGTCTAGCCAAGCTATGCACTTAAGCACTTTCAGCAGCTAATACATTTGCAGAAAAAGAAGCACTATTTGCTTCAGTTTCTCTATCGTGTTATTCTGATTTAGATTATGAATATTATAAAATATGATTTTTTTGTTATTGATTCAGCCATCCATTTAGCAACAGATCGGTGCCAATAGGCTATTTCCTATTTTGTATTTCAGCATACAAACATGAAAGTACTTACATTTTTATAATGTAAAAAAACAGTAGATAGGTTATGTAATAGTTATAATTCTCAGTGGTTCTAATTAAACAAAAGTCACTTGATGTTTTCTGAAATTGAAAGGAAATACTGCTATCAGCATATCCACCCAACATATATGGTAAAATCTAGTCTATTGCTGATTTGGACACATTAGCAAGCATTGATTTCCTGTACCGACCCCCGCTCTGTAGCTGTTCATGACATGTAGAATTGTTCACAAGGTAATGTCAATTGGGAAATAAACATGCACAGTATTGTATTGTATGTCCCAAGGCCCATTCATCTTGTGGTAACAAAG
Organism: Mixophyes fleayi; assembly: GCF_038048845.1. Taxonomy (NCBI): domain Eukaryota; kingdom Metazoa; phylum Chordata; class Amphibia; order Anura; family Limnodynastidae; genus Mixophyes; species Mixophyes fleayi. The sequence continues at coordinate 54,149,221 of NC_134410.1, forward strand.
ATTTTTAAGCATTGAGCAGTCATGCAGAAAGATATGTTGTCAATATTTATTGTTTTCTTAATGTATTCTTACATCTTAAGGGAGCTGAATTGATCATTTTTTTTACATTTAACAATATGTTCTCTTCCTATGTTAATAAGAAAGCCAGCCTTTTGTTGAAAGGTTGCTAATCTTCCTCTATTCTGGCAAAATTATTTAAAAGCGTCTGTCTAGCGCAGCAATTATTTGTTGCTTGTCCATAATTAAACTGGAAAACAGATTCCATTAGGATAACCCAATGATTTTAGAGCTATCTTTAGTTCTAATATGAACATACCCAGTAATATATTTGTTTTTGTTCTTTAAGTGGTGCTATTAAAACTTCAATGCACTTTTCTTATTTAACCATTTTAATGTTCTCGATTTGATCTATACGATTTCAATACAGAACCAGTCTCCTAGAAAAATATATAATGTAGTGGTGGTGGAATTATCCTGTTTAATAACCTCCATTAACAAATCAAGTATCTAAACTCACCCCTGTATAGTATCGATGCTTGTGTATGGTCATGAAAAATTGAATATGCTGATATTGTTGCTGACAGTCGCATTATAGATTCTTGCATCTTTGTCTTTTTAAAAGTGCTGTCTGCTATGTTTCCAGTCACTAGACTGAAAGGACTATATGATTTTTTTTTTCTTAATAAATTATGTTACTCTTCATAGTTGCACCTAGCTCCTGGCATTAGAAGTTGAATTAGATAATACATATTGATTTGGAATGAATGTGATTTTACAGAGATACAGTATGTGTTAAAGTGTAGTGAATTGCTTTATGCTTTAGTGATGTCACTATGTCTTTGAAATTGTTTGGCTGCATTCTCATGAATTGTGACTCAGAGAAGAAAATTGCTGTCTCCACTGTGTGTGACTAATGAGAAAAGTTTAATAAAGTGCATTCTTGTATATCAATTTCACAACCCAATCAATTTTATATTCTGAAATCTGGGGGTAAATGTATCAAACTGCGATTTTTCTAATCAAATTAAAATGGCTGCAAATTGCGAGAGTTAACCAGTGATTCTTTTGCAGACCCCACTCCCTAGGGGATTTAGCGCAGTGCTGAACAGCCTGGGGTTGGTTGTGATTATGCCAGGGGGACCCCCTGCCGCATGTCCCCTTGCTATAGTGGCTGTTTTGCCTAGTGCTGGTTTGTGTTTTAAATCTGGGGGACACCATGCATTTTGTTTCCTGATTTCGGTGCAACCAGCAGTAGGCTGGCGGTGCTAGGGTTAATAATGTTTAAAGGGGGGACCCCACGCATTTTGTTTTTTTTGTTTAAATCATCTGATTTTTCCATTATACAGACACCGGGTCCTGCGTTGTAACAGTGATGTGCTTGCTATCTCATCTATAGGAAGCAGCGTGTTGTATCTGGCGATTTTCAATTCAAACTTGGGCAAGTTTGCAAAATCGCAGTTTCATACATTTGGCAATTTGCATAGCTAAAGTGGAAAGGAGTCAGGACTGAAATTTGTGGCTATTTTGACATTGGCGATTTTGAAAAAAAATACTTCTCTGTGGCGATTTTACATCTTATCCCCGTTTAATACATCGGCGAGTTTAAACTCGCCTGAGAAAATTGCTGGAAATGCAAACTCGCAGCTTGATACATTTACACCCTGGAATCAAAACGAAACTATGATCCTATAACCAGATTTGAACAATGGTATTCAGCATGTCTTACAATGTCATTGATTATCATGTTCATATAACAGTCACTTTTAATTTGTTCTGCTTCTCAGATGTTCTACATAGACATTACTACTCATGGGTATTTAAAGCAAAGGACTAACAATACCTGTGGCCACATTTTTAAGAGTGCACATCTTAAACTCTATGATATTCTGTTACTACTACAATGGGAATATGCTGCATTTTTCTCAGGAAATGATCAGCATTTTTTCTCTATCTCTAACCGTCAAATCATTTATTCTCTTTTAATTATCAATACATCATTGTCCAGTAAGTGATTACAAAACTATAATAACTTGATCCTCCTCTTTATCACTGAAGGACCTGTTGTTTCCAATATAATACTTCAACAATTCAAAATTGACCAGCTAACACCATCTTCTTATTGCTCATAATGATTATGTGAATCCCAATTGGAAGGTGGTGCATTCTTGGAAGAAATGCGTACAGAAGTTTAGTCAAGAGATGGGGGGAGTGACTAACCACTGACCGAGATCTCTGCTGGGTTGATACATTGTCAGATTCCTCCTAGGTAAAGCTGTAGCACCACATGAATTAGCTTAATTTAGACAGCGACGTTAAGCATTCACAACACAGTCTTTGCCATGTAATTGATTTTGTAATCTTTCTCTTTGCATTGCTTTCTAGAATGTGAATGGTAAAGTGTACACCTGAGTGCACAAACTGTTTTTTGCATTTTCTCTCAGAAAAAGGATACATTCTCCATTTTATTAGATCTAAGATAATATCCTATTTCAGCATATTTCATCACATCTGCAAATTTAGTTTAATTATTAGTATTCTTTATTTATATAGTGCCATCATTGTTTGCAGCTCTTTACAGATTATGTTTAATCACACACACATCGGTTAACTTTTTCATAAGCCAAGTAATGCACCAATATGTTTTTACATTGTGGCAGGGAAGTCATGTAAGCTTGGGGAGAACATACAACCCTGCACTGACAGTGTGGGGAGAACATCAAACCCTGCACTGACAGTGTCTAGTTTAGCTTAGAACTCTTGACCCCACTGCTGTTTGGCAGCAATGCGCTCTGCTACCATGACTCCCATGTTTTGTGCTTTGCGCCTGCACTAGAGCCATACCCTGAGCCAGTTTTGTCTATGTGATGACGCCTTCCTCACCTCCATCACTGCAAAATTGCTTTTTTAAACATGCAGTATACGTATATATACAATGGTTGAAGTGGGCATACCACCACTTCTCCTATTGCTCTGATTAGTCAATCAAATGCCATTCAATTACCTTTTTCATACCACCATTTCACATTGCATAAACAAAACACATTGATGCTCTCACTCGCTAAATGCACCTTTAATGCTGTTCCAATGCTGTACTACATGTTAGTTCCACATATTGCAATATATGTTAAGCTGAGCAACTCATACTAAAGCCTTCCCCTTATGGCCATCCCTGCACTAGCTATAAACATAAATTCATTCAGATCATTGCTATGCTTTTTACCTGAATTGAGGCTTACCTATACACATATTTTAAAGGCAAATGCTCCCCAAGCAATAGCAACTACTGGATACATACAGAATCACCTGACACAAGATGGAAAGTAGAAACTAGATTGTATGTGACTTACATTGTATAAGCAAAAAGACATTGATCCTCTGCACTCACCATGTACAAACTGGGGTGCAAGATGGGTCTTTACATTATTTAAATCCAACTTGTGTCAGGCGATTCCCTAGGTGCCCAAAAGCTGGCATGTTCATAATGTCATGTCATAAAGCATATGTCATCTCAAGCTGATTTTCTGAACATAACAATGTATTCAGTGAAATCTAATGGCGTCCACAGTAACCAGATCTCAATATATAAGACCACATTTTTGGTGTGTTGGAATGAGAGATTTGCAGCATGTATGTCCAGCTGACAAATCTGCAGCTGTGTGATGCTATCTTGTATATGGACCAGAATCTATAAGGAATGTCTCCTGCACCTTGTTGAATAGATACCATGAAGAATTCAGGCTATGCTTGGGGCTAAGGAGTTCCCACTCAATACTAAAAAGGTTTACCTAAGAATGTGGTAACTGAATGTGTATATGTATATATACACCGATCAGCCACAATTTTAAAACCACCTGCTAAATATTGTGTAGGTCGCACTCATTCCACCAAAACAGCTCTGACCAATCGAGTCGTGGACTCCACAAGACCTCTGAAGGTGTCCTGTGGTATCTGGCATCAATATGTTAGCAGCAGATCCTTTAAGTCCTGGATGTTGTGAGGTGGGGCCTCCATGGCTTGGACATGTTTTTCCAGAACATCCCACAGATGCTTGATCAGGTTGAGATCTGGGAAATTTGGCGGTCAACACCTTGAACTCTTTGTTATGTTCCTCAAAACTTTCCTGAACAATCTTTTCATTGTGGCAGGGCACATTATCCTGCTGCAAAAAGGCCACTGCCATCAGGAAATACCGTTGACATGAAGGGGTGTTCTTGGCAACAATGTTAAGGTAGACGATACATGGTAAATTAATATCCACAGGAATTCCAGGACCCAAGGTTTCCCAGCAGCACTTTGCCTAGAGCATCACACTGCCTCCAACGGCTTGCCTTCTTCCCATAGTGCATCCTGGTGCCATCTCTTCCCCAAGGAAGCGATGCACATGCACCCAGCCGTCCACACGATGTAAAATAAAACTTATCCATCAGAGCACGTCACCTTCTTACTACCTGAAACCTGGCAATCTCAAGGACATTCTGGGAGAATAGGTAAGTATGTTCTGATGGATATTTATATTAGCATATACTATATTCTGCTGTTCGTGTGAGGAATGAATATACATTTTAATCAAGGAAATTGCAGTATTAACCACTTCTTTAATATTATATAAAACATAGATATAATTTAACTTTTCACTATTGAGGTCCATACATTTAAAACCCCATTAAGAGTAGAAGTGTTTATAATGTACTTGTGTTCATCAGCTGACTGGAGTCAGGAATTAAGGCAATTCTTATAATCACCACCTATCCAGACCCAGAAACTAGCGTTATGTTGTAATTATCAACTGACTTTAGTCAAGAAATGACGCAGTTCAGAAAATCGCCAACTGCCGAGAACCAGGATCTAGTGCTGTACCTGTAGTTGCCTGGAGTAAGGAACAAGCACATTGCCTGTATCCATGAACATGTAATCCCACCAACACCTACAATTGCTATTCTACTAGCTCATGTATCAAGTGTGCCTCACAACACTTAGATTGTAAATCTATTTAAACAGGGTCATCTTTCCCTCTGATTCAAATTATTATATATAATTTGTTTGTTTCTTTCAATGTACAATGCTGTATGATATGTTTTGACACATTATAATAATAATAAAAATATTTATAATAATAAAAATATATATATTTTCCCAGCTATATAATTTCATCATGGTGCTTTAATACATTAACTTGTTTAAATGGGAATTTCTTTAAGATTTTTTTTTTGTACATGGGATTTCAAGTATTAGAAATTGTTCCCTGCTGGTCTACATTACTGGTGTGTTCTGCCTGATAATAAATGCTGCATAATTAACACCCAATGGATTATGTTAATTTGCATCTCATGGGGTTTATACATTAGCTTTCAATTAATTGCATATAACTATGTAACTTATAGTGCCATATTGTATTATATCTACAGGAAGCTGTTATCTTCTATGAACATAACACCAAAAGTTCCAGAATAAAACTTTTTCAGTAAGCAGGTCAAGTATTAGCAAGTATTTCATAATTATTTTAAATGCCCTAACTAATTTACAAAGTTAATTTCTTGTTTGATTTACATTTGATTTCTGATGGTGATTTTAAATTTGGTGTAACTTAGCATGTAGAACTAGTACATCCTCTGAGCAGTAAATCTGGTAACACGTATACCTCCTTTTTAGTGTGATGTCTGTCTGTGAAGAGAAGCAATGGATTATGGAGATCTGTGTTTGAGTTCCCTGGGTAATGGCTATGTGTTGGGTTATTGTATGAGGCTAATATAGGAGGCACATTAAAGTTTATAAAGGACATATCGGCATATTGGGCATAAGGATATACTATATTTGTTGGTTATTGAGCTGTATTTGATAGACAGTTTGGTCTGATGCACACAGTAATTACACATCACAAGTTATATATTTACCTTGTCATCATTGCAAAAAATAGTATATTGTTATGTATGGAGTTCTAGTTTGCTGCTTGTTAGTGGCAAATGTGACTTCCTTCTTCTGGAGAGAGGATGTCACAAACCAGGGGCGGGCTGGCCCAGGGAGCAGGGGGGCATCGGTCCCCCTGGCCGCTCAGTTTCACCGCTGTTAGGGCCGGCCGGAAGGCCGGCCGGCCACCTCTCGGATGCAAAATCTTGTGAATTTGACCGGCGGCCGCATCTCATGACACGGGATGCGACCGCGTTATTGCACGCGGCAGCATCGGGTGTCATGTGAAGCGGCTGCCGGTGCGCCCCCGGGCTGAAATATGCCAGCCCGCGCCTGTCACCAACCACAATGCATAGAGATACAGGCCCCCAACCTGACAAGACCAAATAAATATACACTTATAAAGGGATAACTTTCATTAGACATTTTTAAGGAAAAAGTGGGACTAGTAAGTATTAGGAATAACACCTTTATTAAAAGGATATACTATATAATACTGAATGAATTACAGGAGAATATCAAATCACTTATTTTTGCTTATCTTATGCACACTTCAAATAATTTCTCTAATAGTAACAAATGTCTACCTTAGTTTTAACATAGTCTTATGTTTTATAATGAACATGTAAACACAGTTCTCAATCGACTATTTACATTTTACAGGTGGGGCTGTAGCTCCAGACTCTGTTGTAGTAACCGAAAAACAGCTGCTTGATCAGTTCTATCTCTATCCAAGTGAATGAGCGCTCATACAGTATGCCCTATTTCAATGTTTGTATCTGGTTTAAATTATTTTAGTTACTCCATTAAGTAGTGTCTATGTATGCATATAAACACATATGAATTAGTTCACTTGACCAAGACTTAGTTATTTTGTGAGCTCAGAACAATGTACAGCATTTGTGTTAAATATAAAAAATTCTGAGCGTCTAGCGCTTCACTATGGCTTGCAGCCTCTAGTATGTAAATGGAATACTACCACAAATTCCACATGGATATAACAGATAAATGTAATGTATTACATACATGAAGCGCTTCCTTATTTTGCACTTGATATTATTCCACACAACACGAATGGCATTCAGCTGTAGAAATCTCTATATGAAAGAAATGAATCTCACATAGTGTATTACAGTGTATCACATATGGGAATTGCTATGGGATAAATGTGCAATAATATAAGGATCCACCATCCAGACAGCATTTGTGTTAAATTGTATCACTTTTCCGCTTTTCATTCAATCCCAAATAAAATTATGAAAAAACAAAACTAGTACATTTTAAACCACCAGCTGTAACCTAAGGTGGTGCCGAGCCATTCCTCCAATTTTGCCACCGTGGACTGGGGCCACAAATCCAGATCTGGCTCTCGGGTCACTTTACAAGTACTGGGACCATTCAAGTGGCAGTCACCGCTCTCTTGCTGGGGCTGTATAAAACTGGAGTCCTTCCAAAGCCATAATGTTTCTGGAACACCGATTCAGTGTTTCAGCTCTGAAGGGTTCCAGTGGTTTTGTTTTCAGCTCCAGATGCCGGTGGTGGACCTGACAAACTCAGGAAAGCAGTGTAAATTGTTTTAAAATGCATCTCTGCCTTTAATGTGTTGACAAATGCACAGTCCGATAGTCCAGTTGCAGGGGCTGGCCGGCTTCTTTTAGCCCAGGGGGTTGGGGATGGACTCGGCCCAGCAGCCTATAAGGGACATTTTAAAGTAAAAAAAAAATGCAGGTAACCCAGTGACCTGAAATTAAATATACCAGATCACAGAAATTATTATAAGAGACACTAACAGTCTACTGTAAAGCACCTAAAATCTTTATATGGTGATAAAATAGACTAGGTAACTCAGACAAATTTTATCTGTACAACAGACTAAGGTGTACTAAAAAAGGGATGGATATAACTATCTGCTGCTTTCAATAAATGTAAGTACTTTACTCTCACATTTATATTCTGGTAGACAATAAATATAACTATTTTTCAGTGTCTTTCATTTACATATGCCCACAAATGAGTTTTATCTGCCTGGTGCAGCATTAACTATGAAATATTTTGATCTTTATTAGCTAGAGAGATGCATAAAGATGTAGTTTCCATCAAGATTGATATCATTTCATTAAAATGATCAAACATTACAGTTTTGCAGCTGAGGTCCAAAGCAAGCCGGGTGTATTCATTGTGTATAATTTGAGCAATATTGCACAGTAAAGCATAAGACCAAATTTTTATGAAGGAAATAGAGCAAAATGACTGTAATGTCACAGGCTAGTAGTTTAGTGCTTCTTCAGTGGCCACTCAATGAATGTAAACTGCCTTTGCCAAAATGTTCCATTATAGTCCTTACATTTTCTTCACTTTTATTTGGAGGCTTGATTCCTCTTTGAAGATGATAGGAATTTTTTTGTATCTCATAGACAGGCAATGAAGTTCAAATTCATATGTATATATTCCCCTCTTGAGTTTGAAATGAATAAGAAAATGAGGCTTAATTTTGTTAATGTAGGTATAATATATATTATTTATTATTTTAAAGAAAGAATAACAGAAAAGAGATAAACTGATGTCTTTTAAAATTGACCTGACAATAATTAGACATTATTATTATTATAAAAATTGCAAGATATACTTAGTATATTTTGCTGTATACAAGTGATGATGAATCATGTATTATATGTACAGGACAGTTGTCAGAATGATGGGTACTATGTGTAGTTTTCCTTAGTTAATAGTCGTTCAGGATTTCATGCAGTTTACAGGGCCCGATTAAGGGTTCAGGCTGCCCTAGGCTAATATGCTCACAGCATCCACTTGCCTTTCACATCAGGCTAATATGCAGTAGGGCATCTCAAAGGTACGTGTTTTTCGGTTGTATCACTTGCACCAGCTATAGGGCAGGTGTAAGTGTTGAGTGATAGTGATGATGGTCGTCTATGTATGTTTGAACATGTCTTTGCAATCAGCAGAAATTGTAAAAATGCATTTCATGTACAGTAGATAATTTTCACATTCTAATAAAAATATTTTATGGGGGGAAATAAAAAAACCTTTTAATGTTTTATCATTAATGACTATTATTAACAGGTGACATTGATTTAATTTTATTTTCTGTGCATTCTGTCGGGAGTTTATACTCCACATATGTATTGGACATATCCTGCAGTGTCTTGTCTGTCAGAGCAAAGCGCACCTAGAGCCGAATTAAACAAATGATGATTCTTCAGATCCACTACTTGCAAAATGCAGATGTGCGCATGCTCAGCTATTTCAGTCCTCTATCTCATCATTGTACTTTCAATTCTACTCAAGGCTTTGTCTGCCATCACAAGTAGGAAGAAATTAAACTGACTTTGAACCACTCTCCTCTCTCATGACTCTGCAAGAACTCCGCTACTCCATCACCTGTTCTTTATTACTCTCCATTCAACACTTCCACCCACTCCCCTACATGGCTGCCCACATCATTATACCATGCTATCCAGACATCCAGGAATAAACTAAATCCACTGCAGCCTCACTCTGCACTACTTCTCTGATTGCACAGGACATTGCAACTAGGTACTTCTTTTAATTCCCTCATGTTTAGCTATATTACTGATAAATCCTAATGCTTGCCAAAATATTTTTCTTTCTCTCTTTTCATGGTGTTATCTTTAGGACTTTATCATCCCTCACCCATCTTGCAATACACACCTCTGTCCACATTGCCTCTTTATTACTTCAGTCACCTCTACTGAACACTCATAAATTCTTTTCCTATTTAAATTCAATAACTTTAACAGCCTCACCCTGTTACTAGAAACTAAAAGGACACACATCTTACAATCATCTTTCCTACCTTTCTTCCTCCCTGCTTCTATTAGCTGGTTATATATCACCTAATCCAGGCCCCCCTCACTTCTCCCACACACATATATCTGAACACTACAGAAATCCAGCAAACCTCAAACACATCACCTGTTTCCCCTCTCTTCCAAAGTCCTTTAAATGTACCTTTTGGAATGCATGCTCTGTTTGTAACAAACGTACCTCCACACATTATCTCCTCCTCTCAAACCTAAACCTTCTAGCAATAACAGAAACATGGCTCACGCAATCAGACACTGCCTCACCTGCAGCCCTTTCACATGGTGGTCTCCATTTCATCCACACTCCCAGACCAGGAGATAGACAAGGAGGTGTGGTTGGGCTACTTCTCTCCACACAGTGCACGTTTACAGTTCTACGTCTCACATCTTTTGAAGTACATACTGTTAGGATTTTTAACCCGTTCTCTATGTGTATAGCTGTCATCTATCACCCCCCCTGGACCACACCGACAATTTCTTGAACAATCCCTCACTTCTTATCCTCTGACATCCCCACCATCATCATAGGTGATTTGAACATCCCTATTTCTAATCCACGTTCCAATGCTGTTTCCAAATTACTCTCTCTAACATCCTCACTTGACGTCTCCCAGTGAATTGAATTTGCTACTCATTAGGATGGCCACTGTCTTGATCTTGTTTTCTCTAGACTATACTCAGTTTCTGATTTCCTTACTAGCTACGCATTCACCCCCAATTTTTTACCCTCCCTGGTGTCAAACTCCTCCAAGCCTCGTCATAACCGCGGGAATATCAACTCTATTGATCTTCAACAGTTTTCCACCTCTCTCCAACACCTTCTCTCCCCAATTTCTACATTCTCCTCCTCTGATCGGGCAGTACCCAATTTTCACCAAACCCTAGCAACTGCCCTTGATCAAGTGGCTCCAGCAACACTACATACTCTGCGTAGACTTCACTGCCAACCGTGACACACTAAAGTTAAAGGAACTGTACAAAAACTTTCTCATAAAGCAGAACGTCACTGGCGTAAATCTTGTACCTTTAATGATTTGATCACATATATTGCTATCTACCACTCCTATAGAAATTCTATGGACACTGTTAAACAAACATACTTTCAGTCTCTCATCTATGCTCAGGCTTCTAGCCCCAAACACCTTTTTAACACATTTAGTTCTCTTCTCAATCCTCCCAACCCAAACCCTCCGACTACCATCAGTGCTCAGAATCTTGCTTCCTATTTCAAGGACAAAATATATAAGATCAGACTTGAAATGGTGTCATCTCCCTCGATAAGCAATCAGCTCAATTCCTTTGTAGAACCCTCTGCCACTCTCTCTTCATTTGATCCCACAAATAAAGAGGAAGTTTCTACTCTCTTCTCATCTTTCTACTCTACCTCATGTCTTCTTGATCCCATTCCCTCACAAATTGGTAGGTTCCTGTCTCCTGTGCTCATTCCATTTCTAACTAAAATCTGTAATCTATCGTTCTCTACTGGTATTTTTCCATCACTATTCAAGTATGCCTGTCCTGTGTCCCTGTTACCAAAATCCATCTCAACACCATTTTACTAGACAAGCAATTCCTCACCTGTAACAGGAGGTTACAAAAAAGAAAGTAATTGGGCTACAAAATACCATTCTACCCACTGTACACTTAACCACAGATATGGGGACAAGCGGAACTGGGAAAACTAAACATTTTATGACTGTGACAACCAACTGGTTTGGTAAATCGCCTTTAGCAGCAGGAACAGCAACAGCATCTAACAAACAATGCCAGATCTTTCAGAAGCAGGCTACTCTGTGTATAATCTGCTTGACTAAGAGGCATACCGCTGACAACCTGTTTGAAAAACTAAGGGATATTATTGCAACATAGCTTATCCTGCTTGAACTCTCCTGAGGATATGTGATTTCTGATAGCGCCACCAATATTGTTAGAGCATTACAGTGGGGGAAATTCCATCCCATTCCCTGTTTTGCTCACACAATCAAGATGGTGGTAAAAAACTTTTAAAAAAATGACAGAGACATGCAGGAGATGCTGTTTGTGTCCCAAAAATTTTGGGTTATTTACGGCATTCTGCAACAGCATGTAGGAGAAAGCAGCAGCTGCAAGAAGAAGAGAATTTCAGGGAGAATTTACTTTAGTCCAGCACAGTGGAGAATACTTTCTGTATTGGGCAAGGTGCTGAAACCACTCTAAGTAGTCACCTGTGAAGAGACACTGTTAGCTTGAGTAAAGTCATTCCCCTAATAAGACTTTTTGAAAAGCAGCTAGAGAAATTGAAGTAGGAAATTAAATAAAGGAATTCCGCTAATTATGTTGGACTTATAGATTAAATACTTTATTTGCTTCTGATGTGAAAGCCAACCTGATTGACACAATATTGACTCTTTATGGTTAATATTGTTTCAATTAAGCAATACAATATTCTTATGTTTTATGTGTCCAAATCTGTTCTTTTCAGAATTCATTTGGAAAGGTTAAAATGGTTTGAACAGATGTATTCTGTTCAAAGGACAATCTTATTTACCTATAGGTTTAAAGAACAATGAGAAAGGTCAAGCCAAATAAAGTGAAGTGAGATTTGCGATCCCAGCAATTATAACAATGTTGGTTTATGTGGTTTCTTTATCTCAAGGTAGACAATGTTTAATAGAAACGTATTTACCATATTAGCAAACTGTAAATAAGAGTATAGATATTCACATTGTGTAACAGATGCTGTTAAAATGTATAAAAGCTTGTACTTATCTGCACAAGGACACACTTCTCTCTGCTTGAGAGGTGTCCACATCTGATCGGATCCAAGAGTTATCAACATCTTGAAATTGGATCACTACATTTTGGCAACTGTGCTTGATCCTAGGTTTAAGAGCTATGTCTTCTCTTTCTTTCCAACTCACTCAGATCTTAAGAGATGCAATGAGTTCCTGGTCAGCAAGTTGACAGCTCAGACAACTGCTTCTAGGAAAAAACTTAGCTTTCCTAAGACACCCAGTGGTGATGCAGATGAGTCAGTAAAACATTTTGACATTTGGTCTGATCTAAAAGAATTGCCTAAAAATTGTGACAGCTGTGCCGTAAAATGAACTGTAATTTCCATGATGAAGGCAATTACCGGCAATTACATCAAAGTGCACAGACTTCTGTGATGGTGGATTCCAAGGGGGATGAATTAGTATTGTTTGAGGATGATGTACACACTGATGAGGGTGAATATGATGACAGTGTAGATTGCAGGTGCTGAGATCTAGCTAAGGAAAGAGAACTAGCTGATGCTGGTATACTTGGTACTATTTTGGGTAGAATGGCATGTTGGAAATTGTATGTTTTCTACAGTAAACTTTCCGCTTAGAGAGGTGTTTGTTTTTTTTGTTTTTTAAAAAAAGGTACAAGCTTTTTATTTACATTTTTGTTTCCCTGACTTAAAACCACTATGCACTTGAACATAGGCTTTAGCACATGAGGTAGAGGGATTAGTATCATCATGACTGAGACTGCAGAGTGACAAGAACAATGGGACTGAAGACTGCAGAGTGATAAGGACACTGCCACCCCTTCTGTTTCTGTATGAGCTATGGCACAGCTGAATGTCACTGGAGACTTTTAAAAACACTGACAGCCCTATTATTACCATTTCTGTTTCAGCACTAAACATCATCATCATCAGTTATTTATATAGCGCCAACATATTCCGTAGCGCTTTACAATTGGGGACAAACGTAATAAACTAATAAACAAACTGGGTAAAACAGACAAAGAGGTGAGAAGGCCCTGCTCGCAAGCTTACAATCTATGGGAAACACTGCCATAAACACTGCCACCTCTCCTATTTCTCGCTAAGCTATGGCACAGTACAATGTGACTGCAGATTTAGAACAAGACTGCCAGCCCTATTATTTCTATTTCAGCAATGACAATTAGCAATGGTGCTCTCCTGTTTGTGTGTTAGCTATATAACACAGTACAATGTGACTGCAGATTTAGAAGACCAAGCCTGCCAGCCCTAGTATTTCTATTTCAGCAATAACAATTAGCAATGGACCTCTCCTGTTTCTGTGTGAGCTATAACTCAGTAGAATGTCACTGAAGACTTTGAAGAACATTGCTCCCCCTCAGAAGGCACGCGGTTCTCGGATCTGCTAAGTTCTGGTGGGCTTGGTTCTCTGAGAACCAAGCCTGAGCATCTCTAATCACAACATTGAGGCTTGTTATTTCAGTCATTTTTAGTGATTGTGAAAATACAATGATTCTGCATCAAACTAAAAGAAGGTTGGTTTCTTTTTTATTATTAGAACTATTTATAGAACAGAAGTAGGAAGTTATACACTCTCTCAATAAGTATCATTCTTATAGTTTACTTGCATCAAAGTGGCAATATCATCATTATGTAACCTTGTTAAATTCAGTACAACATAAGAAAATATTGTTGAAAACAGTTTTGGCCTGAGTCATTAAGACATGTAACTGCCTTACTGGTCAAAAATAGGCTTTGCTTACACCCGTAGTCACGGGTATATTTTGAAACTCCTGCCTGCTTTACTACACAAGGTGCTACAGTTAGACATGCCCATGACAGCGTGGGCAATCCCCCTAGTATATAACTAGCTCTTGCACCTGTTAATATTTCATTCTGCGTGGGTTAATCCTCCATAAAGGATCATTGTTAACGTCGTTCTGTATGTGAGTTTTTATTTTGACAAGCAGTATTCTGGGGATTATTTTGACTTCAAGAAAGAAGTACCTGTGTGGAATATATATATATTTTTTTAATGGAAAACTCCAGGACCTTGGAATGTGATTTTTTTTAACAGCTACAGGACCTAGGTATGTTATGCTTTTTTTGTTGCACTCAAGCGTAAATTAAAAGCAAAGTATTTTGAGGGTTTTATTATGTTTAATAGAAATATGTGGTTTAAACCAGGTGTAATTTATTTACACTTTAGTTAATTTTTTTTTATTTTTAGGGCGTCTTTTGTTAAATTTTACTTTGTGGAACTACATGGCTCAGCGGGCCCTGGGTGTAACGGCATGCTGGCAATTGTGGTTCTCCAAGTGCCAGCATTCCCTGGCTGCCATGGGTATGCTGGTGCTTATGGTTCTACAAGCACCAGCATACCCAGACTGTTATTGGCAGCCTAGGCTGGCTGGGACTCGTAGTTCTACAAAGTAAAATAGTGTTTTACACATTTGTATTCTCTTTTTCTTTTTTTTTTACATTTTATTACCACACCCACCAACCAGGGGTGTGGAAAGAGCCCCAGTGCTTTCAGCATGGGACTGAGTGTCTCTGGGTGTGGGTCTCTACACATTTTTTTCTGCAGAACCTACTCCCTAGGGAATTCAGCCCTGTGCTTAGCAGCCTGGGGCTGTTTTTTTATTATGGTAGGGGGACCCCCTGAGGCGGGATACCCCTGCTATTGTGCTACCAGCTGGCTGGCTTTCCTAGTGCTAGTTTTCGTGAAAACAAAGGGACCCCAAGCTTTCCCCCCCCCCCCCCCCCCCCGATTTTGCAGCTACTAGTAGTAGGTTGGCAGTACAAGGGTTACAAACAGTTATATTTTTAAATCTGTTTTTTACACTGTTTAGAGTTGCCTGGTCATACATCTGACAGGTGCAGGAGTTCTGGTTGACACCAGCGCAGTTCTCAGTGCACTGGAAGCTGACTAGGACATTCCCTGTAAGGGAACACCCTTACTGTACATTGCCTATGTTAATCCACCCCTTCTCCACCCTGTTTTCTTACTTTAATCGTAGACTGTAGTAAGCCTTTTTTTTAACCTGTTCTGCACATATGCACCACAAATTTGCAGAAGATATGCTCAAAAAACCCAGATATGTGCCTTAATGACTCAGGCCCTTTATTTTTAGTTACCATATATGCATTATGTTGATGTAGTTCAACATTGTGAATTGAGCTGCCAAAGGAATGGACTACAGGGAAAATCCATGGCCCATTCTTACTGGCCTGCAGAAGAATGAAGCTGCACCCATAATCTAAAATGAACACAGCCCCATATAGGGCATATGCACTTAGGTAAAAGTAGCCATAATTCTTAGTAATGTTGTTCATTGCTGCTCATCATTGCTCATGCACTATTGCACATGGTTTAAATGCATCATTGATCACCAGATATCTCTTAGCCACAGCTGTTCAGTAAACTCCTCACTGGTGTTATGTACATGGAGCAGCAATTATTGACATAATTATTATTGCTTTCTAGCTAAAGAAAAACACCATAATCCCTGTGTTTTTGCAGGTACAAATGTACAAATTAAGCTCTTGCAATCATTCAGAATGATATAGTTCAGTAATAGCACAAACAAACAAAATCAATGTGCAAATCATGATTTAATGTTATGGAAAAAGTTACAGACCACCTTATTTAGATATTATTTATTGTTTGCTGTGTACACATTTATTGACTTATTATTAGCATTGGACTTGACACCTTTCAAGGAAGCATTGTTTGCAGTCGATGAAAAGTACAAGATGTACTTTTAATTTCACAGTGACTACTGGTTACAGCATATTACCATCCCTGGGCATGTGGCTGAAAACAACTTTACTTTCAGAGGTCATATTAACACAGTAACTAAGGAACGAAAGAAGGCTTAAGGTTAGCAAAGCAAAAGAGAACATTAACCAGCTTATTGTTGGATAGTGTGCTTTGTTTTATCTAGCCAGCTGGAAACACAACCAAATGCTAATGTTATAGCAAGTGTGGAATTGTAAGTGGGTGACATGAAATAAGGGAATCATTTTTTTTTTTTAAATAATATCTTTATTTAATGCTTTAACAGTCTACAGATAATACAGAATCATGATCTCAGCATATTACAAGTTCTGAAGTAATAAAATATCAGAAAAGGAGAATGCAGAACTATTCATTTTTGCGCCAAGTTATAACAACTCAGTAAATAGCCACAGGGAGCAAATCAAACAGAGCATTTTGGCCCTGATTCATTAACAAATGCAAATGCCGATATCTGGCGTATTTTGTGTTAAAACGCACTGTGAATGCTCAAAACCGGAGCATACGCCAATGAACGTAGCAACATCTGATTCATTGTCGAGTGTAAAGGATACTTTCAACAGCCTACGATTTCAGGGGCGGAACAGGGAGGGAAGGGGCATATGCACATAGGCCATGTACAGTAAAAGCGTTCCCAAGCAAATATCATTCAAGCTCTAGTGGTTAAAGGTTAAATCTAACTCATGGATGACAGTGATTACCAAACACAGCATTCACATCCTTTACATCTAGTGGGACAATCGACTATTTAACTGCATACCTGACAGCACTCGATTTGTTATACAACAACACTATATAAGACTGCAGAGGGAGATTACTGTACTGTCATTTCGTGTAACCAAAAGATTTTTGTTGCAGTTGAATATATATTATAGGATTCTCAAACACAGTGGTAGGGGCATTCTTTTATATTGTACAAGCACTGCATACTTGTGCGAATGTATGAAATTGTCTCTGATTTTAAAATCATTTTCATACATTTTTAACATAACCATTATCAATGCGTGTATGCTTTAAAATGTTATCTGTGTGTAGTCTAGTTCCTACATGGTTGCATACAATTGCATTGCTGTTGTGTGCTTTAAAAGCTTGTGACACACAAAAGCACACATGAAAACATACATGTTACATATTATTATATTACTATTTTGATTTGCGCCCTTGAATGCCCCATCGGTTAACATTTTTTGTGGTGTTCAATTTTTTTGTTCCTGGGTCAACTGTAATGACGATTCCCCTGGTGTTGAAGAAGCAGGTGCTGCATCAGGTGGTGGAGGGGCAGCAGAGGATGGAAGAGCAGGAGTTGGCAATGACGTAGTAAATGGCAGTGATGCAGGAGAGTAAACTTGGGGTAGATAATGAGGGTAAACTTGGGGAGGATAATGAGGGTAAACTGGGGGCATAGGGGCCTCAGGGGAGAAATGTGTCATAGTGAAAGGAGTAGAAACATGTTTCATAGGGGAAGGAGTGGTATCACGGGGCATAGGGCCCGGAGGGTAAACATGGGGCATAGGGACAATGGGGTTATTAGTGACATGCTGGACAACGAGGAAGGTGAAATGGGTCAAGGTTGTATTTGATTTGGCTGCTACTTTCTCCAGGATAGAGCTCAGGGCATTAACCCTTACTATGGAATATATTCTCTGGCCATCTCATTATATCAGTAATGAGGAGAAACACGCAGCATATAGGGCTGCAAAAGTTTGAATGTAGCAAAAATACAGTAGCAGGCAAACTATTGTGCAACTCCAGTGTCACTGAAGTAATTTAAGGAGGCAACAACTGGAGCTCTTGCGGATTTTAATAGATACATTAGAGCACATACGTTCACAATTACTAAAAGATTATTTGCTATATTTATACTTGCTATTATACCTGCCAACACACAGTTATCTGGCCCATTGTAAAGCAATATTGCTTCCAATAACCTTCATTGAACAAAGTCCTGTTTTGTAGTAGTAAAGTATTAGAATCAGTATGTGATCAACATCAACCTCCTAGGTCAAGTCCATATGAAAGTGGTGTTGAGGTGGCTAGTACGGTGGCTAAGTGGTTAGCACTTCTGCCTCACAGCGCTGGAGTCATGAGTTCAATTCCTGACCGTGGCCTTATCTGTGTGGAATTTGTGTGTCCCCCCTGTGTTTGCGTGGGTTTCCTCCGCGTGCTCCGGTTTCCTCCCACACTCCAAAAACATACTAGTAGGTTAATTGGCTGCTATCAAAATTGACCCTAGTCTCTCTCTGTCTGTGTGTGTGTGTATGTTAGGAAATTTAGACTGTAAGCTCCAATGGGGCAGGGACTGATGTGAACCCTATGTTATTTTACATTACCCGCATTCCCTTCAGGGACTGATGTGAGTGAGTTCTCTGTACAGCGCTGCAGAATCAGTGGCACTATATAAATAAATGGTGATGATGATGTGTGTTTAGTTGACCAATGATGGAGTAATAGTTCATGTGTGATATTGGACATTTAAAATTAAAACCTTACATTATATGTATGAATTTATGTATGTGTGAAACAAAGAGATATCATTTTTAAAAAAACGAATGTGTCATATTTATTCCAACAGAATGCCTACAAAGCTGTTGACTAGCTGCCAAAAGCAAGAGGCTATGGTGAAGCTCCTCGAGGAGGTCCAGGAGGAAGCCCTAAAGGAGGGCCATGTGGAGCTCCTGGAGGATGCCAATGAGGAGGACCAAGAAGAGGTCTTGGTCCGTGGATGAAGAGACAAGAACTTTACCATTTCACAGTGTCCATTTCCCCAACCCCTGAGGATTACCTTTCCACACCCCACCACCATTCCTATTCCCAGAGCCTTCAGGAGGCCCAAGTGGAGGAGACCCAGGAGGCATAATTGGAGGAGACAGAGAGTCAATCCCATGCCCCTGCAGAAGAATGTAAATATTTTGATTGAATAATCTCGTCTAATATCAATATCTATTTATTTTTGCAGCATAAAGTTGTAGGCCTCAAAACCTTTCTTTACTAAATGTGTCTTTTCCTAGGCCTAGGCAAATTTTGAAATTCAGGGAACAGATATATGGAATGATCTGCACTTCTTCTATCTAGTGTGCCCTGCTGCATGATGGGAAGTGTTTTAACACAGGTTATGATAAACAAATTACAAGTGCATAGCACACTGAATTCAATGAATATTGCTATTAAGTTGTGTATTTAGTAAGAATTATGTATAAAGGCTTTATGCATAAAATATGTTCAAACAGATGTACACATAGATATTTAAAAAATATGTTTATGCTATTTTGTATTTGTGGATGATGGCAGTTCGGCACCTTAAGATATAGATTTGTCTTACCCTAAACTTTCCCTGTCTGTGTTCTTCAGGTCTTCTTCTGGTTGATATTTGCATGAATAAAGATAGGCTCTTGAGATTTCTGCTTGCTGGCAGACTGGCCGAACTGCTCTACACTCTATGCTATCCTTTCTGTATCCCTCTCTCAAATGGCGCTAGATCGCTGTGACGTTTTGCCTCGTTTTGGAATCTGAAAAAGCGCGGCTCGGTACTCGGATCCCATAAGTTTGGGTGCATTCGGTTTCCGAGGAACCGAGCCTGAGCATCTCTAATTCATAATCTATCAAGAGTTGACCCGAATATATATCAATACTTGTGGTTGGTCGGTCTTTGCTGGGTACCCAGATCCTGGCTCCCATGGGCTGTTGCAGATAATGTTTGCCGCGTGCATTCCACTGTGGAGCACACGGGCTAACTGGACTTCCTGTGGATGGATACATCACTGTGGGTGTGTCTCAACGTGTTTCGTCTGAGTATCAGACTATTTCAAGAGAATGCATCAAGGAAATGCCTATTGATCCGTTTAGACTGTACGCTCCACAGTGGAATGTACGCCGTGAACATTATCTGCAACAGCCTCCTGGAGTTGGGATCTGGGTACCCAGCAAAGACCGGACAACCGCAAGTATTGATATATATTCAACTCTTGATAGACTATGAACATTTTGATTGAAAACCATTCTAATCACTATAAGAGCCGCATCCTGTAAAGACGCTTATCAGATCAATTTATTCTGGCTCATTAACACCAGCAAGACAGCATTTGAACATTCTGTGATATTTTATACCCTTTCCAACATTGGAGATATTGGACTGAGCTTTATTTGTGTGAATCGTCTTGAGCATGTGGCCAATCATGGAATTACAATAAACTGGGACAATATTTATTTCCTTGTTTTTATGTGGAACTACTAATGATATGAATATGATTTGTATTTATGGTTTATGTTTAACTGTGTATTGCTTTTATTGTTTTAGTCGAGTTTATCATTGTTGAATATATTGGCATGGAATAAAGATATTGAAGTGGAATACCATTCAGTTAACTATATAATGATAAAGTAACACACAAAAATTGAATAGCGGAATATTATAAGGGAGAACAAATATTGGAAGCCTCAGTTATATAAAGATCAGGGAATGCACACTAATAGGATAGCCAAACACCATACGGGATAGCGGAATATATTTATTTCCAAAATGCAACACCTGTCACTGACCAATGATATTAATTTAGCCAATGAGCGCCTACCTTTTGTGTGTACTGTAAATTGTTAAATAAGGGTGGGATCTCCCTTATAAGCAGAGCTGCTCTTGCAACCAAATAGGGAGCGCAGTCCCTTCATCTGTTTGGATATTTCTATTGAGTCTGTCCCAGGTGTTTAGGGTTAGTTTTACAGTCGGAATAGAAAGCACTATTTGTGATCTATGTCATGGCGCGAACTGTGGAATGGACTCCAAGGAAAGTATACCTACTAGGTCATTTTCTATGTCTATCCTTCGTTTTGTCTCTTGTGAGGTGTGCCATGAAACTGACTAATACATGTAGCATTGTAATATCTTTGGAATAGGGAGAGCCCCAGCATCCCTGTTATAAGCACCCTGATGGGTTATAATACAATACTTTAATTGCCTGCAAAAATTATCTTTAAATTCATACATATTCAATTAGCTTTCGGATTCGCGGTAACGCACCGGAACAGCCGCGAAACGTAATACACGTTACCGCAATAACGTGGATTTTTGTTCGCAGCCCATAGGGTTGTGAACGAAAATTCGCGTTAATGCGGTACCGTAATACCCGCAAGAACGCGCACTTTTCGCGGTAACGTGCATTACAGCGAATCCGAAAGCTAATTGAATATGCCCCATAGTGTGCTTAGATTTGTTTCATAAATGGTCAAGAGATCTTGTCAAAGGCCTTCTCTGCATCCAGTGTAGAAGCCAGTGAAGGTATTTTATTGATGTAATGAATTATGTAAATTGTCCTCATCGTTTTGTCTAGCGCTTATATATTTGACATTTCACCGCTGGATTCATTAAGATTTTCTATGCTATGTAATGATTTATAATAAGTCTTAAATATTTCATTTACTTTGCTTGTCTTTTATGGATTGAAAGGTGAGGGAAGATCTTTGAGCCTTAAGTCTATTTACAAGGATAGTGACCACTTTGTTGCTCTTTTCATAAAAAATGTTGATTAAACTAGAGAAGAGATTTTTATGCACCTGACCACTGCTTTGTGTGCTTCCCAAACTGTAGGTAAGTTGGTTTTGCTTTGTAGATTATTGGAAAAAGAATCAGCTATGGACGCTGTGATTACTGTTTGGAATTCTGTAGTTTTTGTTAAAGTTTCATTTAACCTGCAGGCAGTTCTGCATTGAAAGGAGGTTGAATGAGTCCATGACTACAGAGTGATCAGGCGAGACATTGGGTTGGATTTGTGAATCAAGTAGTAACCGTGAGTTACCATTGCAGCCCTTGAACATATTTCCACTAATAGGAGATATCCTAGAATAGGTTTTGTAAGGACAGGAATAAAAACGCGTAGGAATAGGAAACGCGCAGATTTTGAGATTGTCTTTCCGGCATTTTTGTGAGGATTACACTACGCCTAGGAGCGGGATCGCTACCTGGGTGATAAACTCTACAACAGGAAGTAATAACCTCTTACCGCCCAGAATCACTTCAGTTTGGTCTCACCAACATTACCGTTGTAATTTACGTGGATGCAGAGACTTTGTGACTGTTTTCTGGTACATCGCTGAAAGCACCAACTTTCTAGGAACAGGATCGTGACATAGAAGGAGGACCTCTATACGGACGATCTGGACACACCATCTGGGGAGGGA
The DNA here is from genome assembly GCF_038048845.1 of Mixophyes fleayi. Classification (NCBI taxonomy): domain Eukaryota; kingdom Metazoa; phylum Chordata; class Amphibia; order Anura; family Limnodynastidae; genus Mixophyes; species Mixophyes fleayi. Next base: position 54,171,671 of record NC_134410.1, read on the forward strand.
GGTAAGTGCACTACCCAACCTTCCCAGACTTGTGGCCCCTGTGTTTCTCTGTGACTTTGTTTTAACAGTACCTATAGACAGGCAGTTGCTACTTTTGGACTGTGGGACAGATACAACTAGCAACCTGTCTCCTACATATAAACGGATATCTTTTACTTTAGAGACGCCTTCTTGTTTTTATCAGTAAGTCAACGTTTATTTTAACACTGTCACATCTATATACATTTATATATCTCTCTCACTTTGCTTTTTCACTGAAACTCCCCCCCCCTTCCTTTTTCTATCCTTCTATCGCGCTGGGGAATCCATTGTTGTTGTATTCCATAGGGGTTTGAGACCACCTCTTCTGTTTGTTCCTCTGGCTGCCTATTTCATCCCACACGTGGATAGCGCGGATCCCCCACAATCCACTTTCATCTTTAAGAATAAGCTATCAAGTATTTGTGTGGTACATAAAAAAACAGACAGTATTTAACTTGTGTCCAAAATAAATAAACTAATTTGCACCCCTTGCATTGTAATATGGTTTCATCCAGGAGAAAATGTACTGATTTTTTGCCTTGCTTTCCTTAATGAATCAGGTCCATTATGTTTTTACATTGGTGTACATGTATTTGTACCATTAATTAAATGAATTAAACTATTACACCTACTGCACTATATACTGTTTCTCTGCAGTATCTGCTCTTCTATCCTGCATCTTTTGTGCTGTAAAACAGTAAGAGGGACCCAGATATCTAAACAAATAATCTCTCATAAGTCATGGGGATGGACTTTGACAACCCAGCTAGCAGTTTATATACACTTTTATTTTTGGATGGAATTATCCTTTAACAGCATTTTTAAAGTCATAGTATATTCAATGTTTTGATTTGAAAAAAAATAAGACACATACATTTACAAGTATTTTACATAATATATATTTTATATGAAGTAAATATATTTAGTGTCTTAATCATCTGAGCCATTTATCAACTCGTTGTGATTTTTAACAGCTTTACATTATTCTTCCAATTCTATTTTTGGCAACAAGCAAGGTGTGAAAGGCAATAATGCCAAAAAAGGTGTTACAGTCATGAAACAGAAAGGTGTTATTCTTGTTTTTTTATGCAGACAAGTCTGGCAAAAAAAAAAAAAAAACAGTGGTTATAGGAACAGAAATGCATCTAGAGATGTAAGGGAATATTATGGAGATGTTTGTCTCAATATGATATTTAGGATTGTATTATATTAAAGATTATTTTCACATTGCATTTGAATAAATAAAGTTATATGCAGTTATCTAGGTAATCCTACACAGAGGAGTGCCTTATAAGAATAACAATAGATTATTGTCCGCTCTGGCTTAATAACAAAGACAAATATAGCACTTCACAAGTTTTAATCGTCAGGACCAACTGTGACCTGAGAGTCAAAGTCGATGTTTAAATAATAGTGACAATCACTACATTTATAATTAATTATAATAATAGTAACAATACTAATAATATATGTCAACACTTTCAACTCCCTTTAAACTTGTACTTATGGCCTACAGATATGTATTTCAAAGCAACATGTTTTTTGTGATTTATCTGTGGTTTGGACACCGTCAGTTTTAATAAAGGCCAAACTGAGCATGAATTGTATTTTTTTTTAAACCACATGATTTTAAAACCAACATCCCGATTTATTTCAAATGGCAAGATACCGCATGCTGTTTGAGTTATCTTGTCTGTCAGAGCGTGAAGTAGATAAAGTTAAAAAGCTCTCTCCCTTCAATGTACTAAAACACCAGTGCTACTGAGCATCAGGCCTGGTCCTCTAGATGTGCCCAAAAAAAAATTATTGGAAAGTCAAAGAGATAAATACAGATGGAGAGACACCCCCACAAGTTGGGAGATGCACCTATTCCCTAAGCATGGATATTATGGCACCTTTCTATGTACACTTTGGGCCTGATTCATTAAGGAACATAAATCCCGTTGTGTGACATATTTTGTGTGAAATTGCTCTGTGCATGCTCAAAAACAGACTTTACGCCACTGGAAGCAAGTGCAATTCAATTGACCTTCGAACGCAAAAGACACTTGCGGTCGCCAATGATTTGGCAATGTACAGTAAGGCCGTGCCTCTTTCAAACAAGGCTTTTTATTTTGAGGAAACAGGGGGTCTTGATTATGGATTTCTTAGCCTTTTAGTTTAAATTTATTTTATTATTGTAACTGATTTTTTTTTTTTTTAAATATATCTATTAAAACAAGAAAGGAAGGTACCCTAGTTTGAAAGAGAGAATACCCCTATTTCAGATGATGGTGCCCCATTAATTTTAGGGATGAGCGGGCTCGGATATCTGAAATCCGAGCCCACCCGAACCTTGCCGATCCGAGCCGGATCCGAGACAGATCCGGGTATTCCCGCCAATTGTAAAACTGAAAGTGAGGCTCCGAGTCATAATCCCGTTGTCGGATCTCGCGATACTCGGATTCTATAAATTTCCCGCTGGCCGCCGCCATCTTCACTCAGGCATTGATCAGGGTAGAGGGAGGTTGTGTTAGGTGGTCATCTGCCCTGCTATATTCTGTGCTGTGCTGTGCTGTGCTCAGTCCAGTGGTGCTGTGTCCTGTGCTCTGTCTTTCTGAGTTCAGTGGTGCTGCTGGGTCCTGTGCTGTGTCCTGTTCAGTCCAGTGGTGCTGTGTCCTGTGCTCTGTCCTTCTGAGTTCAGTGGTGCTGCTGGGTCTTGTGCTGTGTCCTGTTCAGTCCAGTGGTGCTGTGTCCTGTGCTCTGTCCTTCTAAGGGCATTGTTTTTTCCCCATTATTCCCAAGTTATAAAAAATGTAAAAAAAAGTTATAAAAAAAATAAAAAAATAATAATTATAAAAAAAAGAAATTAAAAAAAAATATCCAAAAACAATCCTGCAGTATAAGTCCATTGGTACTGCAATATTACAAAGTTCACTGATTCTGCAGTATAAGTCCACCAGTGGTACTGCAATATTACAAAGTTCACTGATTCTGCAGTATAAGTCCAGTGGTACTGCAATATTACAAAGTTCACTGATTCTGCAGTATAAGTCCAGTGGTACTCTCCTATGCCGCATATAATTTTTAAAGGCTTTGCCGAGTGTGTGTGGCTTAGGGGTACGCTCTCTTGTGCTACATATAATGGAAAACAAAAATTTGGAGGATAAAGCTGCGAGGAAAAAGCTCAGTTTTCCTAAAAGACCCGCTGGCAGGGATGCTGATAACATCTGGTCCGGACTGAAGGACCTGCCAATCATTGCAGACATGTCTTCTGTTGCTGCATTGGATGCTGTCACAATAGAAAAAATGGTGGAGGATTATTTTGCTACTGGCAGGAAAAAAAGGCAGTTTGGAAGCCCCTGTACAAACTGGCTCTATTTTACCTAAGTTGTCCCTCCTCCAGTGTGTACTCGGAAAGAGTTTTTAGTGCAGCGGGGAACCTGGTCAGTGAGCGGCGAAGGAGGTTGCTTCCTCAGAATGTTGAAAAAAATGATGTTCATAAAAATGAATTATCAATTCCTCAATCAAGTACAGCACTGCCCTCCAGATAGTACAGAGGGACCTGTGGTTGTGGAGTCCAGCGGGGACGAATTGATAATGTGTGAGGAGGAGGAAGTACACACTGTAGGGGGAGAGGAATCAGAGGTTGAGGATGAGGACGACATCTTGCCTCAGTAGAACCTGTTTTTGACTAAAAACAATATTGTGAGGTGTGAGGTGTTCAGAATAGACTGGGAATTAGTGGAAATGATTGTTATTGAATGTTATTGAGGTTAATAATAGCGTAGGAGTGAAAATAAACCCAAAAACTTGATTTTAATACTTTTTATGTTTTTTTAAAAATAAATCCGAATCCAAAACCTTTAAATCCGAACCAAAACCTTTCGTCAGGTGTTTTGCGAAACAAATCCAAACCCAAAACCTCAAGGAAATCCGAATCCAAAAAAAAAACACGAGACACCAAAAGTGGCCGGTGCACATCCCTAATTAACTTTGGAGCTGGGGGGTGGGGTATCTGAGCTGTTACAGAGCTCCCTGTCCCCTATTTACGGCTATGTTGCTTCTTTCAAATGAGAGTATCTACTCGTTTCATTCTGAGTCTCTATCCACTATCCCTGGCACTTTTTCCCTTTTGTTCTATACATGCAGGTATATGCAACAATGCCATGTGCATGCTCAGACATCGCCATTATACTAGAGCTGATCAACCTGTAAAGTATTATTAGAAAAAAACGTGGTAAGTGATCAGTGGGATTTTTGGGGGTAGACTAAATAATGATTCCCACTTTTATCCTTCACAGCAAAGGGGTTAAAAATGTACCTGTGAATTCAGATCAATAGCATGAATTCAATTAAACGTGATGCTTTCAAAGCATGAAGTAAGCTTCAAGATAGTAACTGTAAAAGTTATGCACCCTTTTGTCATTTTCCCATTCTATTTTCTCACATCAAAGAATACAAATTGAAGTAATCTTGATTTCTTACCACTGACCAAACAAACAAAAAAATAAGCAGAAAAATAAATTAAATGAATTAATTAAATATAGAAAGGTCTAAAACTTTCCCTTATTTAATTGCAAATAAAAACAGACAATCATTGATTACACATGTGTTTACACAGTTTGCTACAATTACTGCTACATAAACCCCGAAGCAACCAGTAATTTAATTATTTTAAGTTGGTCTGTGCATAAGTGTTTTGCAGGGCCGGATTTACCACTAGGCAACCTAGGCAATTGCCTAGGGCCCAGCGGTCCCCAGAGGGCCCTCCCAGGGCCGGCGGTGAAAAAAAATGGGCCGCTACTTATGGGCCAGTGCTATGTGCTTGCCCCCTGGGATAAAGTCTGCCAGCCAGCCCCTGAATAGGGGTATGTGTTATGCTAAAAACTATAGTGCTATGGATTTTTTCAGGGAGGGGGGACCCAAACCAGTATCTTGCCTAGGGCCCCATGAGGTCTAAATCTGGCTCTGGTGTTTTGATTGATTTGAAATAAATAGACCTGTCTCTGAGATGTCTCACATTTGGTTACTGCACTTCTAAATAAGAACACAGAGGAAATTAATTGAAAGTTCAAAGATGGCTTCACTGCATCTGTGCAAATAATAGCCTCATGAGCTACTCTGACTGTATTTCTGCTCCTAGTAAGAACAGTGGATGATGTTAGGATTTGAAGTAGTCCAATGATATGCTATAGTAGTGGTAGAAAAGTGTACTCATTAATCTCCTGTACATGTAGTGAGGTCACCTGAAATTGTTATTTCCTTTAATAACAGCTTATGCCTTGTGACACTTGGACAAGAATATTACAGGCATATGCAATAATTTATGACTCCTCAAACTCTCTGTGTTCAGTACATTAAAAGCATATTTAAAAAAATCAGTGTTGTCTACTTTTGTCTTTCTCAAAATTTGCATTTTAACTGAAAATCAGATACTGTCTGCTTTCATAATTATCAGCTGTGGAAAAGGTTGATTGGCGACTCTACATGAAGCTGCATTTACTAATAAAATGAAAATCTCACAGAGAGTTTGATTTAAATGAATGTCTTTTGATCTTCTTAACCGCTGACTTTTACTTAGGGAAATCACAGTCGGCCTTAATCTACTTTCATAAAACTCCAGCAAGTATTAAAAAGTAATGAACTAACAAGATTGTTTGTTAATGCTACATAAAAGTGATAATTATCAATCATTTCCATGTATCTTACTAAATCAAGACATGGCCATAGAATTCCCAAAGAGATTTAAATATGTGCAGAAAATTTGACCCAATATCATAAATAAAATAGTGCCTTCAATAGAATTCTAGAAAGTAGGCAGCAATAGTTACATATTCGGAAAGTATTTATGGTCTTGCTGTGTCTATTTGTAGTAATTAGTGGATATACATATGTCCCAGTTAATCTCTATCAATTGCTATAGCTAAACTTCATAACTGAATTGAGTAGTTATACTTATAATTTTTTCTATAACATTGTGAGCAGTGAAAAACTTCAGCTGACTACATCATGTAGTGAATGTAACACAAACAGTGCATGAGCAACTATTAAATATAGTCACAGGATATTTAGACAGACAAGGCTCATTTTAAAATTGAGCTGAAATGTTCATTCATTTGTCCTTTAAGGAAGCTCTGTTTTCACTCCAGTCTAAAGAAGACGTTGCATACCACTTACATAAATATCCCTTTATTAAATTATACCACGTTGATCACCAAAGGAAAAATAGCAACGCAACCTCTTGGGCCGCCTTTTGTGAAAAGTAATGTCAACTTATTGTGGTGCCTTTATGTGGAGTTCTATGTTCCTAGCCACCTGGTCTTCTTATCATGTTATGTAAAACTTTTTAATAACAAGACCGGTGAGACTCTGGGCTAGATTTACTAAGCTGCGGGTTTGAAAAAGTGGGGATGTTGCCTATAGCAACCAATCAGATTCTAGCTGTTATTTTGTAGAAGGTACTAAATAAATGAAAGATAGAATCTGTTTGGTTGCTATAGGCAACATCCCCACTTTTTCAAACACGCAGCATAGTAAATCTAGCCCTCTGTCTCCTTAATGTCCATATAATTGCACAATCAAGTCTATTATAGGAGAAGTGTAAAACAGGGTGGTAGATTCCACTATGAAGACTGAATCCAAGGCAATGTAAGAATACATAAATTAAATCCTCTCTATGGGATTCATTTTACACTTTAAATCAGTTATGGATGTAGGATTTTCTTTATGTCCAAGAAGGGTAGCTTAACATATTGAATAACTGGGCCTGAATAAAACAACAGTCAATCATGTAGCAGTTCACTCTTAACTATATTTGGAAAGTTCCTATTTTAAGTTGCTTGATTCCCATTTCTAGAATCGTATGCTTTTTAGGTAATTGTTCATGTTCATGGGAGCCGTTTCTCTTACTTCCAGAGAGAATGTTGCCAAATCCAATGCAGAAAAAGGCCCTGTGTCTGCATGTCTCTTTCCATGTTTCCCTCTTCTTCTTTCTTTGCAATCTCCCCTCTCAACAATCTGCATCCTTTTAATTAATTTCCCAGAATCTCTGTGTTCCCTCACACATTTAAATTTCTCCATCACTGATTCTATGTTTATTCTCCCTCCCTCTCTCTCTCTCTCTCTCTCTCTCTCATCACATGGTGGGCATGTCTGTTCAGCAGACAAATGCAGAACTTCTCTCTTGTGCCCTTGTTACTAGCCACAGTTCACCACTGCATTATATATATTTTAACTATTTAATTACAAGTATAATGACAGGCGTTCCTTCTTCTGAACACCCCTGTCTCCTGCCATAAGACATTGACCCAAATATAATATATATAAAATTACTTTTTTCATTACCTCTACTTATTCAAAGGGTTTTCTCACATCATTATGTAAATTAAAGATAAAGACTAAATTTATGCCGATGACATTGGAGATGATGCAATTTATTTCTCAGACATATTCTGACTTTGATGAGCTTCATTATTATTCCTTCTCTTAAGTTTTCTTCAGCTGCGAAGAATTATAATAATGGCAAAAAAAACCTTGCTTGGTGTGTAATGCCCACTGAAAAATTGGAGGTCTTTCATGGAGGGAACTTTTATGTATATACTTATCCCCATGTGCACAGCCCAAATGCAGCACTACATATGCACTAAAAAAGCACATGCACATAGGAAATGCATCATTACACATGTGCCAAAATGGCTCATGAGCAATGAATTACACCCACAGTCTGACCCTGTCTCTGTGATGATGTTAGCATGAGGGCGTGTATCCGAGCACTTACTCCTTCACACTTATCATCCACATTTAAATGGTCTTATTGAAAGCACCAATAGTTTCAGATTATCAAGATAATGCAGTCTCTGCTTCCATGGACAAAACAAGTCCCATCATTCTATTGCATTGCATTCTTCTTCAGTGTTTAAAATTGACATTTAACAGTCATTTTTGCTTTCTATTCTTGTTCTGATTACTCATTCTAAGGCACCCATATTATAGGTATGAAGAAAATTTGGAATGAAACTCGTTTTCATTTTTCCAAGGGAATTTGATCCTTAGAAACCTTTATCAACCAATAACATTTTTGGCCTACTAATCAAAAATGAGATTAACATTACCACAATCTAAATTAAATTTCAAATATATTAGCTCATTTTCTGTCCTAGAACAGATTAATCCTATGTTCTGTCCTATTTAGCTTTCTAAACAGCATGACGATTCTTTAATGGATGCGCATTTTATTACTTAAACTTCCATTCTGGTTGATGACCAAGATTAATATGAAATCCAGGAAATTTTAGATGCTAGAGGTACCCTGCAATATATAATTTTTTTGTAAGATATAAACATCAGGACTATTATATTCCAGTACTGCTGTAGAAGAAAAAACATAAAATGCCCAGTAAGCTTTGTCTATTGTATTGAGGGTTCACTTTGAAGGGGAGAGGGATGCATAAAAAAAGTTGCATTATTATGTTGGTCATCTTAGATAGTGGCATGCCAACTATCTGCTTAAGACATCAGCCTAAATTAAACTTGTGTATAAAATAAAAAATGTGCTAAGGAAAGAGATTATAGTAATCAATAGGCACTGCAATATGATAATGAAATGACTGGATAAATTACTTTTAATTTTGTGTGAGAAGAACATATTTTGATGATGAGAACTCGGTAGAAGAGGCACCATAGAGGTACTGGGACTTGAGGAGGGGGCAAAATGGAGCACAGAGTAAAGAAGACTGCGAACTGGATGATAGATCTGGTTCCTCTCAGTGATCAGGAGAAAAATATACAACTGTGCGAACATGATAGTGAATATAGGAAGAAGTACATTTCATATTTTGCATTTACGTGTCTGTAATCTGTGTGTGTGTGTCTGTATGGACACCTGTATTTGTGCATGTATGTATGTATTTTTATGTGTGTTGTGTTTGTGTATGTGTGTACATGCACACGCTTGCAGCTGTATGTTGAGAGTTAATGATCAGCTTCTTATCAATGCATATGTTGGTAAGCATACTTTAGGGTTTTTAAGTTTAAGAAGAAAAGTTTACGAACCTAATGATATTATGTAAACTTGGCTGTATTTAAATACATATTAAATGAAACAGACAGAAAGTGTATTCACCTTTCCCTGTACATCTTTGCAATCAAATTTAAGCTTTTCAATTATGCAGCAATAGAAATAATTGGGTTACTGGATCTTTATCACAATAGCCAGTTACTGTACTTTAGTTCTTCAAAATTCTTTGCTCTTAACAAATAATTAAAATCTAACAATGGATTATAATTTAAGCAGTAAAGTAATATTAGAAAACCCATTTTAATCCCAATTAGTAGCATTTCTGTACAAAAAATGGCATAAAAGCATGTTAAATATTAGCCGAGCTAAATTCATTTTAATCAAACTGCAATGGATCTTTCTGCCAAAATTTAACTGCTTTAATTGCTTAGGATTTTACTACCGTGTATTTATGTTTTTGCACATAAAAATGTTTATTGTCCTCACTTTAGGATGTCTTTGCTTACTCCCTCTATATTATAGTACATGGAAATGTTAATTAACATGTGTACACTTTCTGTCAGAGGAAGTATTTTGAAATCCTGCCCTGCCACAAATAAAAACGGCATGCTAATTTTAATAGCATATAGAGTTTATTAAATACGATGAACTTTGAAAAGACTTAGAAACACAGACCTTAACCTTTTCAATATTCTGCATTTTTATTAGCTGTCTATGCTTCTGGTTTCGCTCTGGCTACTATTGCTGTAAATAGGGGGACATGGGAATGATCAATGCTTCAAAGTATAGAATGTTGAAAAGGTCAACATAGTAGAGTTTACTGTCAGTGAGAATAAATACACCACTGTACTGTAACTCCAAAATATAAAATAAAAACATAATATTGCCACAAATATAACTTAGTGATAATGTGTAAAATATGTTAGAAAGGAATATTGAGACAGAAGTTTTAAATCATACTGTCATGAACACACTCCCAGCTGCCGTGACTTTCCTGGATGGAAGTCCTGTAACCCTTCCAGGTCTGAATGTACTAGCATAACATCCACACTAGTGACTCTTAACCCCACAGTTACCTTGTCACCACAGTAACTGTTTGCAGGTTGTCCTTCCGGCCCCCTTGTGGTCCAGCAACACACAGGACAGCTGGAGAAGATTGCAGGAGGAGGGTGAAGTGTTCTTCTTTTCTGGACAGGCAGTACTGATATGCCCCACCTGGTTGCACACAAAACATGTGCAGGTGTCTCCCAGGCTTTACCCCAACCCTCTGAAAAGATGAAGAAGCAGTGGGTAATGGTGTTGAGGGGGGTGGTATTGATCCTGATGGCCATCCCCCTTTCCAGGCAGACTGCCCTGACATAAAAGTCCCTCTTTTAGCTGCAGTTGCCCGGGTGACAGTTTATTTGTCAGCCAGTCTAGCTGCTTCTGCAGATGATTCAGGGACCTTCACATCAGCTGGGCACAAATTGAGAAACTGCTCCTGGATCATCAAATCTTTCAGAGTATCAAAGGTAGTAATCTTTTACCCTCCAATTCACTGTTTGAAGGAAGCAGACAGTTGGGCCACAAATCCTGAATAAGCGTCAGAGGCACTGTGTTTTAAATCCCGGAACTTTTGCCTGTGCGCCTCCGGCGTGATATTAAAACGTTGCAACAGGGCACTTTGATTGCCTCATAATCTCTGTCCATCTCAGGCGGAATATCTGCAAAGGCCTCTAATGCTTTCCCTTGCAAACCAGGGGTTAAATATTGCGCCCAATGATTTTTGGTCAGTCCATACTGTCGGCACGTCCTTTCAAATCCTCGCAAAAAAAATCCAAATCCCCGTATTTTTCCAATACAGGGAAATTCTCTCATAGCAGCCTCTCTGGCTTCTGGCTGGCATTGGAGCTTGGCAAGCTCCAGCTGGTATTTCCTCTCTCCCTCCTGCTTGGCAGCTTCTCTTTCTACCTGGCACTCCGCTGCCTCCGTAGCAGCGTGCCTCTGCTGACGGTCAGCAACCTCCTTCTTCTGGTACTGCTGTATAAGCTGCATTTTGGTTGTAATGTCCGCTGGACCCAAAAACTTTAGGACAGTTTGCAAATAAACGTCCATAGCAGTATCCACACATGAACTATTAGAATCATCCAAAATTAATAGTCCACAGTTTTGAGCAATATCCACAGTCAGGTCCGCTTCTGAATACTGGCTGTGCCCTTCGTGGGACACATCTACAACTTGATGCTGATCTCTCTGCAGGAAAGCTTCAATCAATTGCTTCTTGCTTTTGCCACTAGTGGGAATTCCTCCATCCTAACATTGCAAAATCAGCGCCTCCTTTGAAATGCTGTTATATGCCACAGCCATCTTCTCAGTTACATTGCAAAATAAAAGATAGAAAATAAAAAACAAATTGAGTAAAGGGAACTGCTTTGCACGTGTGTCTTCAAAAATAATAATAAGCCCTGAGATTTGTCCGTGTAAAACTGTTGTAGTCCTCGAAAGGTTACAATCAGTTTATAAGTACAAGGGTTAATTGCTTAAACCATGCACTTAAAACTCTAACAAATTAAATATTCCCACCAGTATGCCACCAATTTCTCATGAACAAGCTCCCAGATGCCGTAACTTTGGGGTGTTTTCTATATGAGGTCACACGATGCCAGCCGCAGTCTCTCTCTACCTATCACACAGGTTATAGACCTACTGAATCGCCCCCAGACAGCGCTCACACCTCACACACTTCAGGTTTGTCACCACCTACTGAATACAGACAATAGGACCCCAATCTACAGTCCCACACTGGCATACAAGGCTTCTGTTTGCTCACAGACTAGCAGAACCCAAACCTGCGAACAAACGGTTAACTCTTCACACCTCCAGACTGTTACACAAATGTAAATGCAAGCACACCCTAAGCTTGTTAATCAAATGTATCAACAAATTACACACTGGCATTCAAAGGGTTAACTTGGTCAAGCTATATTCTTTTTAACAGGCTAATGAATTTGTTACAGTATCAAGGACGCCACATATTAAATTATAGATTTACTATACAAAAGAACAGGGCATTCAGATATAAAGAAAAAAAATGAATACACAATTAATAGGCTGACATACACAACAAAACAGTTTAAACTAAAAAGGATTAGATTCAGTATCACTTGAATGACATACTCTGTGCAATGGAAAATTGGCAAGGAAGATCTGACCATTTTTTGTAACTGGTCTCAGTTTTTTAAAGACACTTCCACACCTGTCCCCGACTCCAGGGGTTGTGTCTGTGATACTTTTTTCAATCACCAATTGCATGTTGCCTGATTTACTATCCAATTCTACTATGTGACCTAACTTTTGTGGGGAGCGTCAAACAGACCTAATTTCATTATTAATAAATCCCTTATGAATTTGTCCATCTTTTGATACCAAACATGATGGAATTATGACAATGTGACATACCTTTTCCAAAGATATGTGATTATAATTGTTCCAGGATACCGCCAGTACCTGACATTCACAACCCTGGTGTGATTTCTGCTCCTCAGAATGAAGTAGCACCCAGATTTCCCAAAATATGAACTATGAAGACATTTTCCTTTTGAAGCTCATATTTCTATATATCTTTATAGGCAGTCTTGAAATTCTATCTTTGTCTACTAGGATCTCACCTAGGCATTTGCCTCTGTAAGAGCTTTTGCTTCTACTCGAGCATTCAAAGGTTTTTGTTCTGAATTCTTCAATTCATTGAGTGCATCACCAACATGCTTGCAGCCTCTTCTTAATGCTTTTGTAGCATCAGCACGATCTGACCATCTTGTACTTGACAATCTCTTTAGAGAAAGATGTCCAGATCCTTTCCTGAAATGATTAGTGAGTATTTCCCATCGATGAATTGATGATGAAAAAAACGTGTAAAGGTACTCTAAGCAATTAAATAATGACACAGCTGTTACACAAGAATCAGCAGCACATTCTCCAACTAGATTGAGTGAGTGAGCAGAACAAGGTACATACAGTGCTAAAGGATTGATTGCACAAATTCTTGCTTGCAAGCCATTGTATTTGCCAGACATATTGCTGGCATTGTCATAGCTTTGTCCTCGACAGTTGCAAATGTCAATATCTTTATCAGAAAGCACTGATAGTAAAGTGCTTTCAAATTGCTCCCCAGTATGGGAATGTATTTGCACAAATCCTAAAAAACGCTCCACTGGTCCATCCTTGTTCACATATCTCACAGCTATTGCTAGTTGATCAACATGACTGAGATCCGGAGTGGAGTCCACAATAGCAGAAAAATATTTGGCCTTTTTGAGTTCATGGACTATTGTATCTAAAACTTTAGCTCCCATAAGTTCTATAAATTCTACAACTGTGGTGGATGGCATGTAGTTGCTTACTCCACTTCCTCCTCCTCCATATTGCTTGATATGATTTTCAAGAAATGAATCAAATTGTGAGATCAGTTCTAGACATTCAAGGATACATCCATTCTATGGAGAACCAAATAACTCATTAGTCCCACGAAAGGGTAAACCACGACTCCCTAGGAACTTGATAACGGCAACTACTCTCTTTAAAACTTCTCTCCAGTAATTTTGTTCGTTACCCATTTGTAAAGCAAGGGCGTTGTCTATCCGACAACCAAATTTGGCTCATTGTGTGATTTTCATGACACAGCTGCGATGATCACTTGAGGTTTCATGGTCCTTAAACCTTGCTCCAGCATTTTTCCAATCATTAAATCGTGATGATACAAGGGCATGTGATATACTGCTGTATAGTTTACAAGGGATGCAAAATATAGTGCCTTTTGATTTAGAATATATAAGCCAATCCCGATGAACACTTTTGCCATTAATTTTTTTTCTCCAAAAGAGATCTGGGGGTAAATGTATCAAGCTGAGAGATTTCGGACGAGTTTGAAAAGTGGAGATGTTGCCTATTGCAACCAATCAGATTCTAAGGGGCATATTCAATTGTCCGCGGGATTGCCGAAAATCCCGCGATCTGCGCACGATTACTGATATTATGGTAATCGTGCGTGGAAAAACATGTAATACAGTAATTTACTCGCTGGATTGCAGCTCGCAGCTCCCTGAGCCTAAATAAATGATAGCTAGAATCTGATTGGATTTTCAAACCCAACGGAAAACTCTCAGCTTGATACATTTACCCCCTGGAGTCAGAAGTCTTGTGCAGTCAGAATAGATTCTCCTGGATGCTGAAAAATCTGAACAAGTATTTTTTAATGGATTGAGGGAAAAATACTCTCTAATGGATTCAGTTGTGCTATTGCCCAGTACCCAGTCAGCGGGATCATGAGAATAACTTACAATGATATTATCCCCCATCGATTTTCTGGATGTATCTTGTGATCTTGACAAGGCAGTAGACAATTTCTGAATTCTCTCAGTCTGAAGATCTGCAATTTCTTCACAGAAAGCAGAAGAGGTCTGTTGTACATTTGCTTCTTCTATGTCATGGGATAGTGCATACTTCAGGCTTGTGGTATTGGAGGTTGGCAGGGAAAGTTTCCTGCTGTTTACCTGTATCCATGTGTGCAGTCATACTGCACTGAGAAGTTCCTGGTCTATCAAAATCTGGTTCAGGATCCTCAGAAGACCCTGTAGGAATCTTCAGAGTTAAGAACAACTGCATCAATTTTGTTGTTTCAGTGCTTCCTTTTCCATCTCTTTCTTCTTCTGTCGTTTAGCAGACCCAGATGCTTGCTTATGCATATTATCTTGTATTTTTTCTACAGAATAAGAAAAGTTAATAGCAATTGTATTACCTATGCTATACCTTACACTCAATTATCCTGCTGAAAATGCCATCATTATGTATTAAGCTACATCCAAACAAAACAGCAAAGTCAATAATCCTACACATTTGACCCCAAATAAAATTGGCATTGCAACAGTCATTCACAAATATACAAGAAATTACATACTGAAGGTTTTGAGACAACACTAATCAACTAAACTATGTTAAACATGTTGTAATTTCCAAAAATAGTTCTGCATTTTCTCTACCAATTGACTGCAGCTGTTGTCTAACTACAAGACCCTAAAAAAGACCAATCCTCACCTTTAAACATAAAAACATTATTTGTTATTTCATATACAGAATTCTCTACACATACAGAAATACATATAAACGTAAAAAAGGACTATGAATCATATCCAGACTGAAGGAAGCTCCGCAACATAGGTCTAATTATAACCTAATGCCTTTCCCATGCAGAAAAAGCAATAAGCATATGGACATGTTTGAACCTCCATTTGTTTTTGCATATTCTTGTATTATCCATGTCACATGTCAATACTTTAATGTATGGTAGAATTTGATCCATTTATTTGCATGTGATATTTAACCCAGTAGGTGTAAAGTCAGTGATCATATAACATGCAGAGGTCAGCAGCCTTATACACACTTAACCAATTAATTTTCATATGAATGTAAATATAATTTACTACTCTGTGTAACACACACTCCAGGATAAGACATTCTCACTATTTCAAGACTGAAGAGTGGACATTATTACAATAGAGATAATTGCATTTAAATAATAGAACTTTTTTCAATAATCTGTTATAATGATTGCTTTTCATTACTCACGTTTGCTGATGAAAAGAAAGGTTATTTCACTCTCTGACGGTTGGTATTATTGGCCAACTCTGCGCAGTCTACCTCTATTCTCCGTTTAATGTCACTTCATTCCCTGCCTGCCCGGTCCAAGCACACTGAGCCTGCGCAAGCTCTCACAGCTCCCTCGTACAAAAAATGTTTTTTTTACAAATAAGTTGCAGAACTATAGAAGAGAAAAAAATGTCCCCCCTTCATCACTTTTTTTTTTTTTTAAATCCAGTATTTTTATTGACATTTTTTAAGATATAAACATACTAAACAACAAAAAGAAAAACAATCGCATACATATCGGAATTAAATGACAGAATTTACAAGATTACATTAAAGCATAATAATAATAAATGTGCTATATTCATTCAGGATCATACATCGTAAATGCTTATACATAAGTATGTTACACATGCAGGGTTTATTACATGGACTTAGATACTTATTATAAGAACTGCGGTAGCCATACATTTAAGTAGATAGAGCATCTGTACTAGATGACATAGGATAGAATGGAGACTCTAACCATCTGTACCATATATTCTCAAATTCCTTCAGAGCCTGTCTGCTAGTATAAACAAATCTCTCGTGCCTTATGGTGGTATTGACCAGTGCCTTCCAATTTTTAACCGTGGGACTCGTCGGGGCCAACCACAGCCTCGCTATACAGACCTTAGCCAACATCAATAACTGTGAAATGTACATTTTTGTCAGTTTATTAACTTTCCCCTTCAATCGGAGCCCAAAGAGACAAGTGGCCGGTGAACTAAGAGACACTTCAATTCCAGTAACCTGAATACATCTCCTGATCCTTCGCCAGAAGATTTGTATACATGAACACTCCCATAGAAGGTGCCAAAAGTTAGCATTGATCGAATTGCATTTCGGACAGTTAGGGGTAACATCCGGGCGAAATTTTGCCAATCTAATAGGGGTAAAGTAGGCCCTGTGTAAGATAAACACCTGTATTTGTTGAAATTTTAATGATGAAGTATAACCTTTAGTACTGTCTGTAACCATTTCCCACTCCTTGTCTGATAAAGGGCCAATATCTATTTCCCACTGATTCCTCAAACCATCCAAATCATCTGCAGTGGATTCATACAGAAGACATGAATACATTCGAGAGATCAGACCTCTATAACCCAAGGCCTGTAATTGTTTCCTCAGTGGATCCACCCCAAACACCAAAGTCTCCCCTTTAAATTGTGTGTTTAGGGCGTGTCGTAACTGAAGGTAAGAATAAAACATTGTTCTGGTAAAAATAAAACATTCCCTTCATCACTTTTGCTTCTCCAACACACTGTTTCCCCTTTAGTACAATGTACTCCCTTAATTACCACACTGTGCCCTGCATTATTGCCCTTTTATCATCACACAGTGCACCCTTTACCATCACACTGTGCCCTCCATATTTTTGCTACCCTTGTTTATTTCCCCTCACACTGCCTTCAATGCTTGTTCCACCTTTTTCTCACACCGCTCTGTGCCCTCCATAATTGTTCCACCTTACACTCATGCCCTCCATAATTGTTTCACCTTGCTCTCATGCCCCTCTGTGCCCTCCATAAATGTTCCACCATGCTCTCATGCCCCTCTGTGCCCTCCATAATTGTTCCACCTTGCTCTCATGCCCCTCTGTGCCCTCCATAATTGCTCCATCTTGCTCTCATACCCCTCTGTGCCCTCCATAATTGTTCCACCTTGATCTCATGCCCATCTGTGCCCTCCATAATTGTTCCAGCTTGCTCTCATGCCCATCTGTGCCCTCCATAATTGTTCCAGCTTGCTCTCATGCCTCTCTGTGCCCTGCATAATTGTTCCACCTTGCTCTCATGCCCCTCTGTGCCCTCCATAATTGTTCCACCTTGCTCTTATGCCCTCCATAATTGTTCCACCTTGCTCTCATGCCCCTCTGTGCCCTCTATAATTGTTCCACCTTGCTCTCATGCCCTTCTTTGCTCTCCATAATTGTTTCACCTTGCTCTCATGCCCCTCTGAGCCCTCCATAATTGTTCCACCTTGCTCTCATGCCTCTCTGTGCCCTCCATAATTGTTCCACCTTGCTCTCATGCCCTCCATAATTGTTCCACCTTGCTCTCATGCCCCTCTTTGCCCTTATTGCTTATTGCACCTTTCTCTTGCCTCTCACCCTATGTGCCTCCGTTAGCTTATCTTTCAATTGCCTTTTTCTCTTTTCTGTTCTGTTCTCTTCTGTTCTTCTTGTCTTCTTTTCCTTCTTGTATGTCGCGCTGCCACAGCTCCTCCTCTCTTCTCCAGCTGTGCTCCTCGCAGAATTCTCCCTGACACTGACGTTGCCTAGGTTGCCTAGCGGTAAATCCGGCCCTGAGCAGCAGCAGCAGGGACTCTAGGGAGGAGACAGCAGTGATCGGAACCACAGGGAAAAGTTGGCTCCACCCATTTGAACATGTGATCAGCCCCCTCTTTCTGTCAGAGGAAGATGTGACCTAACATCACAGAGAGGGGCTGCAGCAATCAACTTTTTTTTCATTCTGGACGGTCAACCATTCTGGACTGTGTAAGTAATTTTATTTTACTTTGTAAGATTTTCAGCAAGCACAGTGTGGGGATGGGGAGGGGGATGATAGAGTTAGAGTAAATTGTGTGCAGGTCTGTAAGGATACACATATTATTATGTGCTGTGTCCACCTTAACAGAAAAAGTAAAAAACCAAAATACTGTGCATAAAAAACCCTTTTCCACCACACACAGCACCACAGCTCATAACATAAATTCCAAGGCTCTCCACATACAGCTAAATGTCCCACATAATAGCCTCATGCCCACCACAGCTTTAACATGCCCATCATAAGCTTCAACAGCATAAAAGCCTCATGGCCACCATAAATTTGCTACATCACTCTTTAACAATGACATTACTACAACCAACTCCTTAAGTCAACTTGCCAACAACCTTATTCTATAAATGTTCTCTATACCTCATTTAATAATTGAACACTTAAAATGTTCTCCTATCCAAGCTAAAAGGCATATAAAGCTGCTAGTACTTTGAAGGGCTTAGAAATAAAGAGGGACACACTTCCTTCCACAGTTGTCCATCCTCCCCCTTTATCCCAGACTCAAAATTGTTCATTTGTTTAAAGTACAAATAATAGATGACTGCACCATGCTTCCTATAGAAAACATTTGAGGAACTGTTGCAATTTACTTGATGTATCTCTGAAACTGTATTTTATGGTCAGATTGTCATCTTGAAATATAAAATGTTGTTTTTTTAAAAAAAAAAAAATACAGCAGATTTCAGTAATAAATAAATACAGCTTTTGAATAGCATACATTTTCTAAAGAATAAAAATATTAAAACCAAGACATACAGAAATACAGCAGACTGCAATATGTGTGTTGGCTGCGGGTAGGGGTGGGGGGGGGGCTGACTATTTCATCAGTACTGGGCCCAGAATTTCTGATGGCAGCCCTGTCTGTGCACATTTGTTACCTATAAACAATGTCAATGCACCTACAGTGTACAAATCAAAGCTAATAAAAATATTTAAATTCCTAATAAAGACAAAATGTTAGAAGGATTGTACCTGTCATGATATGCCACTGGCTGCAATTCTGTATCTCTTCACTAGATGCTGCTGTCACTTTCCTTGATCTTGCCTGCAAGGGATTATGTCTAGACTCATTATACGTATCCAGACTGCAGCACCGTTGTTCCCCCAAAAAGACTACTGTTGCATCTGGACTGTTCTCCTTCCTACAGGAGTTTAGCTCATCACCCTTGGATCCCCTTGCACCTATGGCTGGCCTTTATAAGACTGACTCTCCTGCAAACTGGGCCAGTTCATCTGTTGTCATAACTGCTGCTGATTCTCATGTGTATGGATCCTAATTGTTCTGCTGACTTTTGACTCCTGGCTTGTTTAACCCTCCTGTTATCCTGTGCCTGCAGTCTATTGCACCTCCAGCAATCCAGCACCTGCAGACAGTTGCATTCCAGTAATCCAGCTCCTGTCCCTGTAGTCTATTGCCCCTCTAGCAAAGCAGCTTCTGTACATGCAGACTGTTATACCACCTTATATCCTGCTTGAAGTTTCTCAGCTTACCTTGACTTACCTGTGTTTTGCCTGTTGTCCGTGATATAATTTCCCAACCTCAGGTTTGTAGTGTCTGCTGTCTGCTCCATTGGACTTACCTGTGTTCTCTGTGTTTCACCATCCAGAGTTACAGCTCGATCTGGCTTCTGCACCACCCCTTGTCCTGTGTTGCTCTCCAGCGTCATCTCCATACAGGCCACAGCTTGCATTACACCCAACCTTGAACCTGTTGTTGCTATAGACTGAACTATGCGTCATTCCCACTATCTGTGGCTCAAACCTGGTGGAACTGCTACCTTGTGCTACAGTTAACCATTCATATCCTGGTTATCCTGTAACCTCTACTGGCTCTACCTTCTCCAGCCAGCCTCCTTGTGCCTGAATTCAAGTGATCATCATTCTGCAAATATCCTGCTGACTTGTACTTGCAGAGTTACCATTTGTTGCATCTTAAACCTGTGTAACCTGTGTTAAAACCAAGTTGTTTCACTTATGCTTTCTCAGTGGTCTTCATATTGGGAATCCTAACAGTACCCTTAGATGCCAATAAAGGTCTGAAAGTGGGAAAACCTTGCACTATACACCATATCAAACCATTATTATCCATGCTGGTAGGGTTTATCATATATATCATATGCTGTAAAGTGTATAATGTAAAAGTTGTAACTTACTTAGTACCAGAGCCTTAGAGAATGAAAAATCAATTCATTCTTGATGCTTAGGTTATTCCATTAAGAGGTAGGAGTCCAGAGTAAGGCCTTAGGTCTTACAGTCAAGTAGAGTTAGAAGCAATTAACAATCAGGCAACTGAAGTGAGATCAAAATTCCCAGAGGCCAACTATGCCAGAGATGATAGGAAATACAGAAATACAGTCAAAACCTAGGTAGACTGACATCTCTATTTAAAGGGATTTGATACGCAATATTTTATTTACTCAAGCTTATATATCCCCCAAACACATTTCTCATTTGATCCCTGAATATGCTGCAGGACTCTCATGTAAAGCAAGGTTTAGATATGTGTAAGAAAGATTGACCTTTTAGAAAAACCAAGAGATTTATATATATAGATTACTTCTCCAGTAGTTATAAGTAGCAATATTAGTGTTGACAGCTGATGATATTTTGGTGTAATTACCTGGAAAAAGAGAAGATCATTCCTAAGAAAGATTTACAAAAGCTATGACATAAAGCATATCGTACACAAAATCAGTCTGTGCATCCCACAACTTGACCCATATGCCAGAAAGTGTCTGCTCCTCCTTCGTATGCAAAGGACACTTAATTTCAGGTGGGGTACTGGGCTGGCAAGGGGTGTATGGCCGTAGTACATTTACAATAAGGGCATTCCAAACACAAGCGCACGCAGCCACGTCCGAATAAAGCTCTGGGCATCTTAAAGTTACCTGTTTTTCTGCCATATCACTTGCCTAGCTATAGGGCTAGTCTAAGTCCTGAGTCAGCATCGCATGCATCCTACAACATGGCAGATCTGTTGCTGGCTACAGCAGTGTGCTGGAGGATCTCTCTGTGGTTTGTTCCTTTCCGGATAACCCTACCCTTTCAGGCACCTGCTATAGCCTATAAATTGTTTGAGCAACTTCCACTTCTTTATTTCTTTATCCTATAACATGTGTCTACACCCAGGAGAAACTCTAAAGAAAATGTCTGTTATATACAGTAGACATTAAGGGCAGCCAAAAAATTGTTTTTCCACTGGAAAATTATTATTTTATTATTTTTCTTTCTAATTTCCATTTATAGTCATAAATTACTAAATTATTGACTGATAATATTAATTGCTTAATCTTTTAATTTTTTCTCTGTGTTCTTTTGAGATTTTCTATTCCACAGAAGTATTGTATGTATTCTGCAGTGTCTGGTCTAGTAGAGTAAAGTAAAACTACAATAGTAGTCAAGACCACACATATCTTTAGATCCGTTGCTTGTTGACTACTAGAGAATGAAAAGCCGAGTTGCATGTGGTTTATAGCAAATTCCCAATAAGCTCAGTATTGGTGCCTTAATGACTCAGACTCAATAGGTTTAGTAATTTTAGTAAAACATGCATGAAAATATTGTTGCTTATGGTAAGTTAGACAGAACTTTGGATTTGCAATGGATGTTTTTTTTAAATTTGTAGAAGCAGAATATTTTAAAAAAATTGATGAAGTTTGAAAAATATTGCTGAAATACTCAGAGCCAGGGTAATTTTTCTAGAAAGTTCATTTCAGTCATGTGCATTTTGTGTAAATATATTTAGATCTAAAATGTACATTTGAAATTTAAAACTCACAATGTACATTTTACTTCTTATACTGCATATAGTAGTGAACTTGATACTTTGAAAGGATTCTTTTACTTTTTGCAGACAAGCACATTTCTATGCAAGACCACAATCTTATAAATTTCATGAAACACATTTGAGTGGACAGACATCAAAAAGTATAATGGGCATGTGCCAGTGTATGTGTTGCCACATTTACACAAAAAAAAGCAGTATTTGGTGTGTAAATATGGTATACTTGCTTGTGTGAAACAAAACAGATGAGGTTCAAGGGATAGATGCCATGGTGGGAATCTATTTCTAAGGCAAAGCTATTATAATATATTGTTGGGATAACATACTGTCTAAGTATCATGAATATCTTTTGGGCATATTGCATTTTTATAATCTAAGATATTTTATTGAGAAACAACACCTAACAATAATTACGATGACATTTATTGTAAAAATATTATCTAGACTGGCAAAAATAAGACATGGGGGTAAATGTATGAAGCTCCGGGTTCTTCAACACCCTTGAGTTCGGCGTCTTCAGCGCTTAAATTTAAAGCGGTGTTGCCTTGTAAAGGGAAACTTCCCTTTACAAGGCAGCGCCGCTTTAAATTTAAGCGCTGAAGATGCCAAACTCGCGGGTGTTGAAGAACCCGGAGCTTCATACATTTACCTCATGATGTAGTATTGTAAATTATTTACTTTTCTCGTTACCAGGTCTGTTAGGAGAAGTTAGCTTCGACCTAGGACTCATGGGTCTTGGGGTCCTTCATGCTGCCTCTTTTTTTAAAAAAACAAAAAAACAAATTGGTCTGTGTAGAGTCCCATTCTCAGCAGTGTAGGTGGGAAGGGAAGCTGTAGGGGATCAGGTGTTCTGGCCTTGGCAGCCTAGGATTATTGGTGCCGGTCTCACCAATTGCTGTGCTTTTCCAGGTGATGGGCCTTGACTTTGGGGTCATTTACAGGACTTGCTGTTGCCTCTCTCTATCCTCCATCTCATTCATAATGTCCTTAAACATCTGCTGGGCAGTGGAGAACTGGAGTACTCTGGGTTTGGGTAGTTTGAACCTTTGTAAGCAGCATGAAACAGTGGTTTAAGTTACAATTTGTAACAATGGAAGTGGTGCTGTTAATTTTTACAGTGGTGGCTGTAAAATTTACAAGTACCTATACTAACAAGAATCTATACATAGTCAATCCTTTGACTGTGGATGAAAGTAAATACGCCCAAAGCCTGCACCATAGTAGCACCCCCTGTCTCTGCTTTATTTTAGATGTGTTATTCCATGGAGATGGGAAACATTTGAAGGGGAAGCAGTCCAGAATACATCCATATTGGTGCTTTACAATTGCAACTAAGGAATGTTGATGAAGAGCTGGACTTTACTTTAAAAGTGCATGGAAGTTGTATTTCTTGGATTCTTAACTCTATTGATTTGGGTGACTATGTCACTGAGATAGGGTCAGAGGACTTCCTGTACAGCCGGCTCATGTGATATTACCTCCAGAGATGCACGTAGTCTAATGGTGAGGGTGGTGTTCGCCAAGGACTCCCGCAAGGGAGTTTGGAGTTAGCTGCTCCCAGACCGCAGGTTCGCGGCTCTCTTAGGGGGTGATGAGGGAGGCTGTATTGAGAACCAAGATAATAACTGAAGATGAGAAGTAGCTTAATGACTGATAGACTAAGAGGCTGTTTCCCAGGGCAACGTAGAGCCAATGTACTGAGAGTAAGGGACTGCAGAAGAGTATGCAGGTTATACTGGATACTGGTAGCGATGACCTGCGGGAAGATGTGCTGGAGACTCATAAAACGGGTAGCAGCAATCTGCAGAGCATTACCACAGGATAGGGGAGTAGTCACAGAGGCTGTGATGATCTGCAGATAGATGTGCTGGAGACTCAGAGAACAGGTAGCAATAATCTGCAGAGCATTACCACAGGATAGTGGAGTAGTCTTAGAGGCTGTGATGATCTGTGGATATATTTGCTGGAGACTTCAGAGAACAGGTAGCAATAATCTGCAGAGCATTACCACAGGATAGTGGAGTAGTCTTAGAGGCTGTGATGATCTGTGGATAGATGTGCTGGAGACTCAGAGAACAGGCAGCAAACAGGAGCCATGGAACAGGACATCTGACAGGAGATCAGACCTGAAGATCTGACAGGTGTTTTAAATAGACAGAGCTGACAGGCAATTAGCCAATCAAGTGGATGCAGGAAGTACTGAGCAGGCCAGGTGTGTGCATGTTCAGTTCAGACCAGCAAGTGAATGCAGGAAGAGGGAAACAGGTGAGAATAGTGACCATATGCAGGTTTAGCTGGTGCAATGTGTGACAGACTAGCCCAATGCATTTTGTTTGTTCCGATAACAGATTTTTTGATGTTACCGGACATGTACTCTCAAAAATTACCCTTTTCCTAGATGTTGACTACTTTGTTTTGCCACCTGCCCTGACATTTGCCTAGGTGCTGACTACTCCCTGGATTGCTCCTTGCCCTGACCTCTGCCTTGTTTGATCAACATTGTTTATATATATGGTGCCACAAAATTCTGCAGCACTGGACAGTCACTACAACAAATTATACAAAAGCAAATGATACAGAACAAGGACATGCAAGGCTGACAAAGGATGTGCACACATGAAACAGATGTTAGAGAGGAACATGCAATCAGAGCTTACAATCTTTTCTTGCTTAATTCTGCTAGTGTGAGTACCCGCATGTTACCTATGTGCATGTTTTACATTTGGACATCTGATCTGGCCTTTGTGTTTTTGATAGTCTACTGTCCTGGTGCCTATCTCAAAATAAGCCTCTTCTACCGCGTGCACAAAACCTGTGTGTTGATGAGCTAGCTGTAATGGAAAGGGGGTTGCTAAAAGAGAAGGCCATGACTATCCAGATTCTGAAGGTGTATTCTGGGATTTTGGAGTCTGACGACACAATAGTTTAGTGGTGTCAGGTGATGTCATAATGGCAATCACTTATATTGCAGCATTTATATTTTAAACTTTGTTAGGTCTTACTTAGACAACTTTATTCTGATCTGATTGAAAATGTTAAGTCAAGTGCCCTGAATCACTCAAAATTCCAACAATTTAACAACAATAAACAGAAAATAACAAATTTTGGCTATCATTAGAGTTTGCAAACATTTCCATATATGTGTATGTGAATGCTTTCAGTACTGTTTTAACAAAAAGCATCTTCACAATTCTTAGAGGTTCAAATCTTTGCTAAAATTACAGCAACCAATTATATTTTAGCTGTCTAGTACAAGTTAGACAATGAAAGGAAGTGTCTGATTAGTTGGTATGATTTTACTTTGCATTTGCACTTTTGAGCGCTATCAGTAAATAACCTTTATTATCTTCCACAAGCTTGCAAATCTATTTTTTCTGCTATATGTAATTTAATATTTTTTAACACACCATTTAAGGCTGTATTGTATGTTGTTTAATCTCAGCTAATCCATTACAACGGACAACTTTACAACTCCTTACACATTTTGTAATTTAATATGTTGGGAAGTTCTATAGTTCTATATGATTACAGATGTGGATTTTACTGTAAACATGAATGGCCTGTGTGATAAAAGTAGTTTGTTGATCCTTAGAGGCATCATTACAGATGATAACATTTTAGAGCTGATATATCTGTTAACTGGAATGCAGCCCCTCCAATAACTGTCATTGGATCAAGTCTTACTCTGGTCTTGCTAGCTATAAACTTAATCCATTTTTCTCTGAACATCTGGTCCAAAAGATATCACTGATGCCCACAAGCATTCCCATCTCATGTGCTCATTAAGGCAGAAAATACAATGAATGTTTGAGACTGGTCTGCTTTCAGCAAACATCTGTCAACCGATTAGCTGAATACTTTTCTCCCTCTAAATGTGTGTTTGTTTTGGCAGTATGAGGATACCTAATGATGAAGCTATCCAACAAGATGCCCATCTTTAAACATAAGGCCACCTGCCACATCAGGCTGTAAACGGCATTGGAGATTAGGTTAAAAACAGTGTAAAAACATTTTAGTTATAGCAGGATTTAAATGCTGAGATGTTGCTCATATTCCATAACAATGAGTCCATAATAGTTCTGCATTGTTTGTCATATTTTCTCATTGAAGTGGTTATGTACTATATGAAATAGATGTTTTAATTTATTTTTAAAACACTGAGTGATTATATAAGATTGACTTCTGAATATGAGACCTTGTAAATTTTTACCTTATCCACTTTCAGGTCAATCAGTAGAAAAGAAGACTGAACCTACATCTCATTGAAAGGATGTACCATACAAATGAAATGTTATAGGTTATATAGTACATGAAAAACTAAACTTTAGAAACATAACAAATAACTTAGATAAATATATTTAATTATATATTTTAAAGACAGCATACAGAAATGCCTCCTTGTAACATGCAATGTCAATGTTTGATATTGTCACACTAGCTAAACAGTATCAGCAATAGTAGATATCCATAGGCTACTTATCCTAGTATAAAGTATCAAAGTCTGTGTCTTAGATAAATAAATGGAAAAATATTTACATGTTATTCCATGCATTCTGATGTTAACATCAGCACTATCCATTATGTCACATCATTTTATTTTAAACAGTATAAAAATATTAAAAGATTTACCTTTTGGGGCTAACAATTCAATGTTTGAATTTTAAAAATATGTGTCCACTTTCTAGAGAAAAATATTTATGGGCAGCACAGTGGCTCACTGTGGTCATGAGTTTGATTCCCGAACATGGCCCTATCAGTGCGGAGTTTGTATGTTCTCCCCGTGCTTGTAACGACTTAGTGTTGTGTACCTGCTATCGTTGGCACTACTCGAGGGAAGGTGCGGAGTCTAACGTGCCCCTGGTATTCACAAGGGACCCACGCAAGGAGGTATGGACTCAGCTGCAGGAGACACGCAGGTCACGGTCCTTCCATGAGTCGGATAGCGAAGCACTAGGGAAGAAATGTCAGACAAGCCGAATCGGTAACGGTGCGGGCAATGAAGGTACACAAGGAGAATCCGAATGGAAGGTGAGGCAAGCCGGGTCATTAGCGTTCTGGAAACGCAGTACAAAGGGAGATCCAAAAGGGTAGTCAAAGGCAATCCGGGTCACAAGGGTCACAGGCAGGCAGGTAAATATCAGGAGACTAGCAATGAACTGGAACACTGAAGAAAACGCTGGAGGCAGGTAGGGACCTGAAACTCTGGCACTGGTAGGAGGGCCAGGAGGGGTTTAATAGTGATGTGGCCCAATAGGAGGTCAACGCCGCAGCGCTGTCATAATTAGCGCCATCGCGCTTAAGGTATAGCATCCCGTTGCCTACCAACGGGGACGCTCTAACGTAGTGATGGGCGGGCGGCCGGAAGTGACGCATCTTGTTGCTAGGCAACCAGACGCGCTGGAGGGGGAACACAGGCGGCCATACCGGGAGATCGTGGGACGGCGCCTGACAGTGTTTAAGTGAGTTTCCCCCGGGAGCTCTGGTTTCATCCCACACTGCAAAAAACATACTGGTAGTTTATTGGCTGCTAACAAAATAACACTTGCCTGTGTATATGAGTTAAGAAATTTAGACTAAAAGCTCCAATGGGACAGGGACTGATGTGAATGACATATATTCTCTGTAAAGCGTTGTGGAATTGGTGGCACTATATAAATAAATGGTTATGGTTATGATGAATGATTTATTAGAAAAAAATACCCATTTATTGAATGTAGATATAAAAGGGAAATTAATATCTAGTTGGAGTGCAAATTTATGGCACTTGATGGCACGCTCACTTACCATAACTCTAGGGTGTACCCAATTAATAAGTGGAGAACTGTATTAGTGTGCAATGACGTGTGTAATTTATGGTATTGTAGAGGTTACATTAGTATATTACTTGCCATGTATAATGTTATACGTACTTACTTCTGTTTCCTTTAATTTCTCTGAGAGTCTGCCTTGTTACATGTTCATTGACTGAAATGTGTAAAAGGTCAAATATCACTGCAAAACTAAAATCGTTGGTTTGGAATTTTGGCCATGGGTGAGATAACAATCGTCAAATTCGTAATATAACACAAGAGGTCAGTCAAGGTTGACAGGAAACAAAGATGGTGATATTGACTTAGGTATCATAGTCTTCTTTGGGAGTAATATGTAAGTCCTGGAAATCTATACGACAGTTTGAAAATTAAAAATGAACATCTAATTTTACATCTAGCATTGTTGTTGTGCAGACAGTGATGAGGGTGATAATGATGTACATTGTATCATTGTTGGCTGCACCTGATGGCTATTGTGTACTGCAAACTCTAAGTTCATCATCGCTTAATGTTTACAATACTTCCATCAAAGAATTCCAAGCCATCCCCAGCTATCACCTGCAACAATCATTGCTCATTGCTGGAAGTACTAGATGGAAGAAATAAAATACATTAGGAAACATTCTTAATGTGCACTTATAAAAAGTTATTATTATAGATTACAAAATTATAGTTACAAATTATATCTCATTTTTTATTCTGCATAATTTTTGGGAATTGAAAACTCAGATGGCAAGTACCTAACAAATGTTAACCTTTATGCACCCTCCTTAGCTTGTATTTGATGTGTTGTGTGACCTGCTGAAGAGACTATTGACTGAGAGTAAATAGGCGGGATGAGATGGAATCCAGAGAATCAGAAATAATTAAAACTTAAATTTTGAGCTAAAATTCTG
Source organism: Mixophyes fleayi (assembly GCF_038048845.1). NCBI lineage: Eukaryota > Metazoa > Chordata > Amphibia > Anura > Limnodynastidae > Mixophyes > Mixophyes fleayi. The sequence goes on from NC_134410.1 coordinate 54,200,398, forward strand.
CCTAATCTGAGAAAAAATAATTTCTGGTAGTTCAAACAATCCCAAGTGAAATATCACAATTGGAAGACGCACCAAGAATCTGAAGAGATGAGGACACCATAATCATATTTTTCTTGTAACAGTGCTATTGACCCACAGCTGCAATGCGAACATTTTCTCTGGTGTCCTTCCTAGACAATGCATGTGATGCCAGCACCTGAAGAATTTTAGTTTATGTTTGCATGAAGCTATGTATTTTCAATGCTTGATTTATCCTACTGTTTGCAGCCAATGAAGTAGAGGTCCCAACTGAGTCACCACCAATTGGAAAGGGTGTTAGCTTCTGATATCTCATAATTTGTAGTGTAATGTCCAATGTCTTCAACAATTGTGTGAATTATTTTTTACTTTATTTTTTTTAGTGATTAGCCTTAATTAACCACCTGTTTCCCCATATACAAAATGGAGAATGGGTGTTGGGTTGGGACATATGTAGAGTATATTTAGTTATAATGCCTTGGATAGAGAAATCTCTAAAGTCCTGCAAATACACCTGCCACAGAGCGACTGCACTTACTCAATTTGAACCCACTGAAAAGGTGACTTATATAATGTTCAAATCAGAGCATGCATTAATAATGTGAATATAACTTAAAAGTCATTAATTCGTAAATCTCATGCATACAATAGAAGCATTATTTTGCAAAAATCAACCAACTGTAAAGGCTTGAATTTCATTTTTTCAAGAGTAGAGAATATTTTTAAAAAGTCAAATAGACCATTTAGTATTAAATACATTCTAAACAATTATCTTTTACTTTGCATTAATCAGCAGTCAACTAGAGTATCCTAAATTGACAAATACAAATTAAAGTACCATATTATAGTCTCCTTCATAGACTAAAAAATATGCGAGAAGGATACGATGGAGTGAGATATATATTTCTAAAATGAATTTGAATTCTTTAACAAGTAAAGTTAATGTTGTCATTAGTGGCAGTTCTCAGCAAAACTTTTATCTTCTTTTTATACAGATAAGCACTCTTTAGGGAGATGACTATTGCTGCAGTCATATTGTACTTTAAGTTAATGAGATGTGAGCTCTATTTGTTAGAGTTTTATGGTAATTAAGATTATAATTCACTTGGAAACTGTCTTACTTTCAAAATATTCTCTTTTTTAGGTGGGACTTTTTATTTGCTTTGGAAAGATTATTTGTAATGTAAATGAGGGTAGGTTACACCATTGGGAAAGCAAAACCACCAAGAAGATAAAAAAATGACATTTGGTGTAATTAATATCACCATTTGTATCTATTCTGCAAAATACAAATTTCTGCATTTAATGTCTTGCTTGTATTGCTGTATATGCTATTTGCTGCCAAATTTGCCTACTGAGTATTTAAAAGTACATTTGCTGCAACAGAAATAAAGCAGCCAATAAAACATAATGAATTGTATTGTATTGTTACACACGTTTGTTGAGGGAAATTAAATACAAGATTTGGTTAACTTAGGAAAACTGAAATGGTGATATTAACACTTCAAGTCATAGCTACAGAAGAAAAGTATTGGTTTGGTTGATGTGATGTGCCTTTATGTGTATCCTTGATACCATATGATGATATGATTGGATTTCTAATGCTATTCTATACTGCTTGGTGATATAATGAGTTGAAATATTTTAGCACAGATGTCTCTGTGCTTACAACTTATCGAGTGTTTGCCTTCCTCTACTATTTTAAGGAGGTATTATACATTTTAGGGTATTAGTGGTTGATTACATTTTCACTGGCAATGGAATATTAATAACTGAATAACCAAGTTTACAAGCAGTGGATTATTAGTCTCTTATTAATCATGTTCACTGCCAATAGAGTTCTAGTACATTTCTTACTCCTATCTGCCTATGGAGTAGTAGTGCCTGACATGCATGCGCTAAACTGTATATTACTGGCATGAGAAGGTTGTACTGTATATTACTTGCATCAGTAGGGCGTTTTATATACCATTGGCATAATAGGGCTCTACAGCATGATTGGGCTACACTGTATAATATTGGCAATATGAGGCTGATCTGTGCACTATTAACATTGTGGTGCTGTATATCATACTGCTTGCCAGATGCAACTGTATTATATACTACAGGCATTATGTAGTTGCACTATATACTACTGGCATGATGGTGCAGTACTATATACTGACATGATGGTGCTTTACTTTAAAATATTGTCATGAACACTGTTCTGTGGTCACACAGAACAGTGTTCATGACAGTATTTTAAAGTAAAGCACCATCATGCCATCAGCTTAGTGGACTGAACATTGAAAAATAACTGGCATGGTTAAAAAGAAACAATTATTTTGCATAGAGAAACCTACTCTTCGGTTTTGCATGGCACACTGCCTTATCCTTCATTCAAACACAAAAAATTTGAACATCTGCAGATTTTGCTGAATTTTTCAAAAACTGGCAGGAAACATTGACCTCAACTCTTGGTTTTGATGGGAGAAGGAAAGCAGTGTCTGGCTGCCAACTCTCTGCCTATCCTCTATCTGCACTTCATGCTGGCTTTTAATTCATGAACAACTATGTGAAGCTAGAGAAAGGTTTTGAGTGGTCAAAATAGATAGAACTGCTGCCATGCACCACAGACTCGCAACAAAACAGCAATTGGAGGAGGTGAACCACCGTGTTATTTTGTATGTTTTTTAAACAGGTGTGAATTAAATTAGCTTGAACATTCTTTCAGATTTGTGAAATGTGCTTAATTATGGATCGACCTCTGGTACTTCAGAAGAGAGAGAGGAAAATTAAAAAGATTTAGGATGTTTACTATACACATAAAAAATGGCAGATTTACAGTAGATGCACCAATATTTTGAGCTGCATGCATCTAACCTGGCCCCTTGTGCTTCAAAAGGTGGATCAGGGGCATTCACATGCACATACATTACAATAATGGCATGCTGATGCAGGTTAGCTCATTTTGGGTAAAAAGTTTCTTTGACATACATTCATTACCTAGACTAAATTTATATGTTGTTTTAAAATTGACAACGATTGAGACATATTTGCTTTGGATACATCTATATTGTAAATTTAAGGTTGTACATATTTTAAGATGCATGCAACTCAAATTTAAAATTTCATTGTGTAGACGCATATTTTTTAAACTGAGAAACTTTTATGTCCTGCTCCCCCACAGCGTGTAACAAGTGTACTTCCAAACTGGGATTTAAAAATTATTGTAAAGGAGTATAACACAATGCAGTTGTCAGGAAACAGAATTATACACTAAAATATACATAGATGGTTTAATCTAAAAGCAAAAGGCACACCATGTAGCTGTTGCAAGTGTTGTCTGATAGAGTTTCAAGTTAAGTAGTGCTATGTCGAAGCAGTTCCTTATAGAGATGTTCACTGACCCTCGTGTTCTGGTTTTGGTTTTGAATACCTATTGTTTTCTAAAATCACTTTTTTTTGCTAAAATCACATAATTTAGCTTTTTTTCCCTACATTATAAATAACCTCACCAACACTAATTTCAAGTCATTTGCAGTCAATTTTGACCACCTCACAGGTCACAATATTATTTTCATACACTTTCAAATACAAACTGCATCGACCTGGCTGGATGCTAAGCGACAGAGCAATGACACAAACACACGGCAGTTCATAGAACATCTAGAAAACATTGCCACACAGCACTGGCAGAAAAGAAAAGTGGTGGAAGATGGAATTGTCCTTGGATCATGAAATCAGTTATGGTTCATTTGATCACTCTACCCATTCCTTGGATAACTGAGGTAATTCTACAGCTAATATATGGTGAAGAGCGCTGACCCCCCCGCCCCTCCTGGGAAGCGTGCTTTTATCAGACCCAGACCAATCTAGGGTGCCAGACAATGCACTAAAATGACCCATTAAAATTCACAGCAAAAAAGCAAGTTCATCACTGAGCTTCGAATCTGCCCCAATTCCCAAAAAATTATAATATAATTAGGTACCATAGACATAAAGTGCAGATTACAAACACTTGTCTAAGATTTTTGAAAAGCACACAACAGTATATAGCAAAGTGTGCCAATGTAGGAAAAATTGGCACACAGCGGTAGCTGAAAGGAAAAGTGGTGCAAGATGGAATTGTCTTTGGGCCCTCCCATCCACCCTTATGTTGGATCTTAAAAAGAACATGCACATTTTAATAAAACAAGCACTACAGCGACAAAGAGTGACACTTTTGAGGCTGATGTGCTTGGTCTGTTTGGGCCCCCACAAAACAAGGTAACAATGGGCTTAAGGCACCTAAGGTAACAGTGCTGTTAATGAACTCTACTGTGGCAAGATGTTGTTCCCATCATCCTGAGCCTCATCCTTACCCTCATCAGTTTGTACATCATCCTCACACATTACTAATTCATCACCACTGGAATCCACCATTACAGAAGCCTTAGTATTTGATGTAATTGTTGGGAAAGGCCTTCCTCGTGGAAATTGAAGTTCATTTTTATGAACATCATCTTTTCTACATTTTGATGAAATAGCCTCCTACGGCGATTGCTGACAAGGTTCCCGGCTGTCCTGAAAACTCTTTCCGAATACACACTGGAGGGTGGGCAGCTTAGGCAGTGCAAAGCAAGTTGGTACATGGGTCTCCAAATTCCCTTTTTTTTTTCCCCAGTATGTAAAGGGACTGTCTGATGTGTCTATTTCTATGCTGTCGTTAAAATAATCCTGCATCATCCTTTTGATGTTGACAGTAGGATCAAGTAGAGAAACGGCAGAAGTGTCACGGTTTTTGGTCAATTTATTTAGACCAGAACAGATGTCATAATTTTGTGCTGAGTCATCTGCATCATTTCTGGGTCTCTTATTATTATTATTATTATTATTATTAATATTTATTTATAAGGCGCCACAAGGCATCCGCCGCGCCGTACAGAGACAATCAAAATCACAATACAATGGGAGACAGCACAGTACAGTAAACACAGCAACTCAGTACGCTCAACGCACAGCTAGAGAGGGCGGGGAAGGGGGAGGGAGGATCCGCAAATGACGGGGCTCAAGAAGGAGGGCGCAGAAGACAGGGAGACCCCCAGGGGGGAGGAGGGAGCGAGAGTGGACGTGGGGTGGAGGACCCTCGAGGAGGAGGGCTAAGTAGCTGGAGAGCAGAGTTAGAAGTGGTGGAAACAGGAGGAGAGATGGCCCTGCTCAGAGGAGCGTACAATCTAATTCTAATCTCTTAGAAAAGCTAAGCTTTTTCCTAGCAGCAGTTGAGTGAGAAACTGAAGGAGGAGATGCAGTCCTGTCACGTAACACTTGAGCTGTCAACCTGCTTACCAGGAGCTCCTTGCATCTCTTCAGATCTGGGTCAGTTGGAAACAAAGAGAAAATATAGCTCTTAAACCTAGGATCAAGCACAGTCGCCAAAATGAAGTGATCCAATTTCAAGATTTTGATAACACTTGGATCCTGGCGAAGTGAATAAAGTACTTGAACTACAAGTGCGACATACTTAGCGTAATTGCTTTGTTTAATCTCCTCCTTCAGTTTCTCAAGCTGCTTTTCTAAAAGTCTAATTAGGGGAATCACTTGATTCAAACTAACAGTGTGTAAACTCACTTCACAGGTGACTACCTTGAATGGTTTTAGCACCTTGCACAACACGGAAAGTATTCTCCACTGCGCTTGAGTAAAATACATCCCCCTCCTTTCCCAATGTCATGGCTTGTGGAGTAACTGTGGATGGCTTTTCGCTGTTCCTCCATCCGCTGAAGCATATACAAGGTGGAATTCCACCTTGTCACCACCTCTTGCTTCATTTGGTGGCAGGGCAAATTAAATTGCTATTGTAGCTGCTGCAATGTCCTACATGCTGTTGCCGAATGCCGGAAATGTCCAGATATTTTGTGGGCCACAGACACCATCTCCTGTACGTCCCTGTCATTTTTTAAAAAGCTCTGCACCACCAAGTTTATTGTGTGAGCAAAACAGGGAATGTGATGGAATTCATCCAGCTTTAATGCTCTCACAATATTGGTGGTGTTTTCAGAAATTACATTCTGAGGAGAGTCCAAGTGGATAAGTTCTGTTGCAATAACATCCCTTAGTTTTTGCAACAGATTGGCAGCTGTATGCCTGTTAGTGAAACCGATGATACACAGAGTAGCCTGCCTCTGAAAAATGTGACGTGCTTGGATACGTGCTACTTCTGTTCCTGCTGATGAAGGTGAATCAATTCCACATGTCCACATCTGTGGTTATGTGTACAGTGGGTAGAATGGGATTTTGTAGTCCATAATAACATTTTTGCAAACTTTCTGGTAGAGGTGAGAAATAGCTTTTCTAGTAAAATGGTGTCGTGATGGAATTTGGTAACGGGGACACAAGACCTCAAGTAACTGTCTAAAACCAGCTGCATTAATTGTGGATATTGGATGCATATCTAACAGTAGCACAGTTGCCATGGAGTCTGTGATCCGCCTTGCAACTAGGTGACAGCTTTTATACTTGCTTCCTCTTGCAAAGGATTATTTAACAGTCAATTGTTGTAAACTACTAGTAGTCTTCTTCTTGGTCTATTTCTGGGATGAAGCAGCAGCAGTGGGACTAATGCTCAAGAATTCTTCTGAGGAATCCAGGATAGTGGAGGAGTCACCTACAGTGTTGTGGGTGTAGATTGCTATTATTTGAATTTCTGTTTCAGCACTAAACACTGCCACCTCTCCTATTTCTGGGTGAGCTATGGCACAGTACAATGTAACTGCAGATTTTTAAGAACACTGCCAATCCTATTATTTCTATTTCAGCAATGACAATTCACAATGGAGCTGTCCTGTTGGTGTGTTAGCTAGATAACACTGTACAATGTGACTGCAGATTTAGAGCAAGACTGCCAGCTCTATCATTTCTATTTTAGCAATGACAATTAGCAATGGAGCAATGAAGCTGTCCTGTTAGTGTGTTAGCTAGATAACACCATAAAATGTGTCCCTCTGTGAAATGGCGTTGGATCGCCTTGAAGGGCGGAATCTAAAATTTGCGAGATCCGATGACGTAAACATGACGTTTTGCCTCGTTTCCAATTCCGAGAGTGCGCGAAAGTACCGAGCCAGTTCGGCTCGGTATTCAGATCCCCAAAGTTCGGGTGTGCTCGGTTCTCGAGGAACTCATCCTTAGCATCTCTAGTTCCTGGAGATCAATAGTTGCAGGATGAATGTGTCAACTCAGATAATGTTGGGGAACTCATGGAACTCACCATCCTGTATGGTCTATCATGTGTTATGTGAAAATGGATTGTGCCATGAACAAATCAGGGATATTACCTGTCTACCTATCATTCTAGCCCAGCCGGCACTAGTTTTGCCCTTATTTAAATAATAACTATATGGTACAGTTATTTTTGACCTTTTAAACTCGACATTAGACGTTAAACCCCATAATAATAATTGCATGCTACAAACTGCTTAATATGTACAGCCTATATAATAATTGCAGGTAGTGGGTTCTACATGATAAGAAACAAGAAAAGTTGTCTGTGCAGATGGGTAATACTGAAGACAGGGATGATAACGTTTGGGGGATTATTACATCCCAATAGCTATACTGGAGACAGCTGACAACTGTGGTTATGTGTCTGCATATTTGTCATTCTCTCACCATCATCCATAATAGCAGTAGTGGTATCCAGCAATTAGCAAAATATCATTGTGATTTATTTTATGTAATTAAAATAGTGGGAGGTTTTTTCATTGTTACCTGCACAGTGCAGGTAACACTAAAATTATTTATAGAATAAAAAATAAATTGTTGTTTGAATCACATTTGTGTATTGAGTGATCATATTTCCATTAAATTACTAGTTAAGTGGCCATGGTTTCATAAAAATGTTTGATACACTCAACTCTGAACAATTTGTGAAAATTCTTGTGATTGTTCCCTCTGCATTCACTCATCCTTGAAATAATGAAGGAGGCTTGGGAATATATGTTACTGCAGATATTAAATTTAAAAAAGTAATGAGGTGCACAGTACACTAGAAGCTTCTTGCACTGCTACTAAAAACCATAGCACTGGATACCTGCCATAATGACTATGTGAAATCTATTATTATTACATGTAGTTTAGAACAGTGCCTAATCCTCAGTTTCTTTTACTGCTTAACACCATCTTTCATCAGTAATGAAAAGGTGTTTGCTGTAAATGTTGCTGGAATTGAGGCAGTGATTTCAATTAGAGCTGGACACATTTTCTGTGAGACTGGAGTTCACTAAGCATCTTCTCATTAGAATGTTGCTTTTCCCTTGGTAGACGTTAGCAAGTTTGAAGTATAATACCATTTCCAAAGGCAATAAAAGCAACAGCATTGGCTATTATCTAGGCCTCAGTCACTTTGAGTGAAGAATAGAGGTGCTGAAGTCATTAAAAAAACATAAGTCGCCTGAACCAATGTCCTTTATTTTCAGCTTAAATAACTTTTAGTTCGCCAAGGGGTCTATTCAATAGGAACTCAGAATCTTTGCAAATTTTCTGCATAACAGTGCAGGTTTTTAAATCATTCTTTAACTTGGCAACATAGTATATTTTTAACAGTACTAAGTGAAAACATTCAACCAAACAAAATGTCTGTTGTTTTACTATCGCTTTCCTAAAAGCATTGTAAGTTCAGCAACTTTATACTGGCTTCAGTATATTCAATGTTGGGATGCTATAGATGATATTTCTTTGGTCAGAGTTAGCATATTGAGAAAAGATCTGGGGCTAGATTTACTAAGCTGCGGGTTTGAAAAAGTGGGGATGTTGCCTATAGCAACCAATCAGATTATAGCTTTCATTTATTTAGTACCTTCTACAAAATGACAGCTAGAATCTGATTGGTTGCTATAGGCAACATCCCCACTTTTTCAAACCCGCAGCTTAGTAAATCTAGCCCCTGGATTATTTTCACTCAGATTTGGTTAAATAATAAAAAAAAAAGCTTACATTCCACATACTTGACTTCGCAGTATGATTTTATCATAAAAATGAACTTATAGCAATATATAACCAATAGCAAGTAGATAGTTTTCTATACTACTTTCCAATAACCAGGTGCACAGAATGCACCAGGTACACGGAATGCCACTAGCCATGCAATTCTCTGTTATGTGGTGTGCTGTGACAGATTGTCATCATATAGACAAGCGTCTGCTTTACCATCAATGTAAAACAGATGAGCACCCTCTGTATATAGAGAGTAGAGTTAATTAAAGTGAATGGAGCACTGTCACTATAATATCACAGCTAAACTAGCAAGAGATAATACACTGGTCACTGCAGTGATCTCTAGCCCATCTGTATATTTTGTTTGGTTATATTTTACATCTCATCGTTGAACTTTACCCGCCACCCATTTATCCTTTAAAAAACTTAAGGTGAGAGTAATTGAGAATTGAGATTTAATATTTTTGTGTCTCTCATGATGGACTTAAAACTATAAAAATGTCCATTCGTCCCAATATTTTATGCACATTGAAATAGTTTATTTTCCTGAATAGATATTTAAATAGTTTTTAGCAAACATTTTGCATAATAACCAGGTTTTGTCATATTTCTTCTCCAAGACTCTTTACTTTTTTTTTACCATGGTAGCAAAATTTAATTAGTCAACATTCACTGAAATATGTCTTTTAAAGTATCTACAGTCTTTCCTGAAGTTTACTATGAGAAAATCATTCTCTCAAAAATACTCTAACATCTTTGCTCATTATTACTTTAACATGTAAGACTGGGCCTGAACCTGTATGTCAGGAGATGCGTGAGAGTGAGGCTTTGGCCTGGCATATATCAATTACCTTTATCTATTCATACTGATACTATGACTAAATTAATTAAGCTTTTTATGACAAATAGAAGTCTCATTGGCTGTACATGAATGCCAGGTCTTGATAATCTATGATGTTGACCTGAATTGTTTCCAAGAAAAATGCTCCTGGATATGTATCATCATCAAAATTTATTTATATAGCGCCAATGATTCCGCAGTGCCCCATTGGAGCTTACAGTCTAAATTCCCTAACACACACAGACAGACTAGAGTCAAATTGTTAGCAGCCAATTAACCTACTACTATGTTTTTGGAGTGTGGGAGGAAACCGGAGCACCCGAAGAAACCCACGCAAACACGGAAAGAACATACAAACTCCTCACAGATAAGGCCATGCTCGGGAATTGAACTCATGACCCCAGTTCTGTGAGGCAGAAGTGCTAGCCACTTAGCCAACGTGCTGCCCAATGTGGAAGGAAATGTAGTATAATAATGTGAAGGTCCATTTGCTCTAGCTGAGAGAAACAGGCTGCTCACACTCAAAATCTTAGAACTTCAAAATCGTACAACAATGTCCAGATTCACATGTATAGGATACAAAAAAAAACACTCTACTACACAGATACAATAACCAAAGAGCAAACTGTGCATAGAAATAAATTAACTGCTACACAGTACACATAATTAAATTGCCTGTTTTAACCATAATTACAGGGGTTAGAGCATATCCTTACACATTGCAGAGTTCCCACGTCAAAGGTCCTCCTAAAACATAAGTTTGCCAAATTCTCTAAAACTAAATGTCTATTTTTTCTAGAACTGGTGTATGTGATTAATTTCTAGTGGAATATGGGACCTACAATTTCTTACTGAAACATCTACAAATGTCCATTAAATCTAAAAATAATAAAAGGTAAAATCACTGTAAATATGATTTTTGGTTCACTTGTGCATTGACTAGCAAACACCATGGATTTAGCTTTACAATGTGTTTGTGAATTGTACCAGTTTACCCTTCAAGCACTGATCTTTTGTTTATACTTTTTATCTTTCTTTTCTCGAGTTTTATTATTTTTGTTTTTCTGCCCTTTGCTTTGCTATTTACAGTGATAAATGGGTTTGAATTCTGGAACATTTTTCACTTAGATATATTTCCACTTTCTGGTTATGAGAATGACAGACATTTTATATACAGAAATATGTGCTCTATCACTGCTATTCACATTGCCCACCCTCCAATGTTTTAAAATTAACTGTCAGCATATGTATGGTTTGTATAGTCTACATCTCAGAATTAAAATAATATTCACCATTTTTCTAAAATATTTGAGTTGAGTAGAAATGTTTTGTAGCATGGAAAATTGTGTTCAGTCATATAATACCTTTACATATCACTGTCTGTGCAACACAATTTCTCCAAATCTACAAATATTTACAACATTGTTTATTAAAATAAATTGTGTTTCTTTTTTAATAGGTTTGTGTTTTTTTAACTATTATTATATTGTTCCCCTTTTTTGGCATGGGATGAGGGTGGAGCCCTCCCCTTTTCTCCCCTCTGTGTGGGCCAACTCCCCATTTATCCTTCAGCAGATGTAGGTCTACTGCCAGTTCATCAGTGTGAAAATATTTTGCAGAAAGAAGAGTCTGCTTTCCTCAGCAATTGTTTGCAGAGCAGCCAAGTAGGTACCTGTGATGTTTAGGTATTAATGTAATGTGGGAGGAATGTCTAAAGCTAATATAGTGGAGTTGTAAATTAAATATGGAGGTATTGATGTTATGTGATATAGACTATTAAGGTTATATTGTGGGGCTATTAATATAATGTGGAAACTATTAATGAATAATTACATTATTTTATAATATAATACTATATGAATTTAGGTTTTTACAGCATAAGTGTAGGACTCAGAAATCCTCTCTTTACTAAATGTATATTTGCCTATTCCTAGGCAAAGATTGTTATTCTACAGCTGACTGACTAATAAGTGTTTGTTGCAACGCAATAGTCCCCAATTATATCTGCATGTGTCTCCAAAATACAGTCTTCTGGATAGTACTTTGTTCACACTAAGATGAACATTTCTGAAAATTGCTATGAATTGTACCTTTGAACTATGCAGAGTTTGAAAATGTGCACCCAATTTATACCACATACCAAGATATGTTTCCAAAAGGTCATTATGTCGGGATGTAAAAAAAAAATAATTCAGGTGCAGATGATAAACTGGCCGACCACTCCTTATTTGAAAATATAGAAAAATGTTTTACAAAAATTACTAAATATTCAGGGGTGCTCACAGTATTGTCAGGCCCCCTGCCCTGGAAAAAACAAACAAAAAAAAAAAAACACATGCGAGAGCTGCTGCGCATCCGTTTCGGCAGCGCTGTCCTATACAGCAGCCGCGGCGGTGTCAAAGAAGCGTCCGCGGCGGTGCTGTATACAATAATATCACTAAATACAAGTCACATTTACCATGTAAAATATAATTACATACAAACAAAATACAAGTATAAATTAAATTCAATTACATAAAAACATTTTTTGTTATCCTCTTTAAGAATCAAATGGATATTTCCTGCCACAGTCCAAATGTAAATATAAATTAAGAAATGCAAGTAGAAATCATCAAGTTCATATAAATTAACAGATACAATAATGACTTATTATTAGTAGTCCAATACACAATCAGCCAATCAGAAGCAGCTAGCTAGTGCTAACGATCATTATCCTCAGTGTCGTTGCACCAGCTTTCCAGCACCCACTACAGATATGCCTCCTGTTAGGTATACAGTATATACATATTTATACAGGTCTTCCTCAGTTGCCGTTATGTGAACACATCCTTACTGTTCTAGGCCTACACTTGCCCAACCCTTTCCTCCCTTGCTCCACTTCTCCAAGCGTGAGGAGTCCTGAGTGTAAGATGCTACGAAATCTCCATTTAGACGTAGGTGTACAAATTTTTGGTAGGGCAATATCCGCAATACGGATATACCTATTTTATGGGGAAAAAAACAACCCAAAAAATATACTTATTTCCAACTCTACATGAGCCCCAGTGTTTGTAGGAAGAGGTGAAAGAAATAGAGGAAGATGGGGAACCTCCTTTTTTACACAATAGCATTGTAAGGCCACCAAGGAAAGGTTATCTTGATAGACAGTCAGTTTGAGTATTTATTTGTCACTATGCCTTATATTTCATCAATGTTCCAGACACTAAGAAAGAAGAAACCTGCAGAAGAGCTTACTAATATATGAATAATCTAGGACAAATTTAAGCAACATGTGAGTCTTCAAATGTTGTGGAATTACAAGTGGCATCATGCACTGGTATTCAAAGGGTGATAGAGTCACAGGTGAAACAGGAAGCAGTGAGTAAGGGGCTGAAAAAGAACGTGAAATAACAGCAGAATGTGATGTAAGATGATGTTGATTATTATATTATTGTTATTATTATTAGTAGTAGTTGTTCTAGTATTAGTATTATTATCATAAAATAATTAAAAAAATCCTCTAATGAATACATTTATTATTGGAAAAAAGGATTTTGTTTTTAAATTATACAATATTTCTAAAATAATTTATATGAAACATGAATACATCTTTGCTGTTTTCAATAATTGTCAGACATAACACTTTGGAATTTGATTCACACGTAGGACTGTACAATATATGCATAAATATTACCAAAGCATTGTTTGAAAAAATATTGAATAAAGATGAGAAGGAAGGATACGTTAACACTTGCTCAAATAACATAGACTGTAAAAACTAGCAAAGCCAATTATGTTTAAAACACGACTTGCTTACTCATTTTATAGACTGGGATATTTGTCTTGAGAATTTACACAAACAAAATATTGGTACAGCTGTCAGTGTGGAAAATTAGAAATTGCAAGGTAGTAACCTCTAAAGGTATTCATATTTGATGGTTACAAGCAAAAGGACAAAACATTAAATCAACCCAGCTAAATAGAATTTCAATATGGATTTTTATTTTGTTGAGGTGAGTGGTCACAGAGTTTTGCAAAATAACCCAAAATCCAAATAATCCAAAGTTTAAGATAAAAAAAATGCTGTTATAGTTGTGATTTTTATGAGTTGCTCTTGTTTATTCTTAATGATTAGAGCAGCTGTGGTTTATCAGGATATCATACAGAAATCGAGAAATACATCCTGTAATGCAAATTCAAAGGCAATCTCAGACCCATAGAATTTTCTATTTAGTAGACATGGTCCCATTGTTTAATTTTATTGCTTAATTGAGTGTGCCACCAAGGGGTGTTTTGTGTGATTTTTAGCAAGATCTGAGAATTAAAATTCAAGCTCTGGTGCACGGAAGGGAGGTTTTTGCTATAATTGTCAGGAATTCTTTTGAGTTCCACACAAATTTTCTGTTCTATTTCCTTTAAGTCCTGATAACCAAGACCTGTGTGTCATGTGGATATTTAATCCATTATTTTTTAGCCTTGTCGTTGCAGGTGTCCAAATAAAGAGATTGTACTGACCTACACTGTGACTGTAGTTGTAGTCAGCTGTATTCAAGACATAAGATAGCCTGAGATCCAAGAGGTAGGCTCTGGGTCTCAGTGAGCTTCATGTAAAGCTGAGGAGACACTGAGATTACTATTAGGTAGTATTAAATCAAGTTCAATAATGTTGATTTATCTTGCCAAGGGAGTCCAGAGATATGTTACTGTGTCAAGCAACAATAGCCCAGGCATCCAGTGGATTTTGTTGCCTACCTGAACAAAGAGAGACCAGGTGATAAAGATATACATAGAGCCGTGGTTCACTGTTGACATTATTTCTTACAACTAAAGTAGAATTCTGAATGATTAAATAAGGCAGAGTGATTTTATCAAGAGATGTGCTAACACTAATTCTTCTAATATCTGTGTTTTGTACTGCATTACTAAACCTCATCTACTGAACTGGTTATAAAACTGTCATGTGCATGGGGTCTTTTTACACTTTAAACCCTGAAGAGCCCCAAAAAGAGAAAAGAAAATGTGACAGAGCTAGCGTATGATAAACTAGAGAAAGAGGTAGTTGCATATGTTAGATGCACCTGTACCACCACACTAGTGTAAATGTGAATACACTTAGATATGATACTATCAGTAAATAACCATTTACCTGTTTAGATACTGCATTATAAATACAATAAAGGCAAAGGCAAAGGATTCATTGATTTATTGTTGCTGTTGTTCATTTGAGTTTTATAGAACAAGGTATGCACATATGCAAAATGTGCTCAAATATTTACTGACAATTCTTTGTTTTGCATAAACAATGCAATAGTCTTATGGATGGCAGGTACTAGTGATATAATACAGCTTTAATAAATTTACCAGTAAGCAAAGCATTGCCATATATATTGAAAATTATGTTATCCAAATAACAACTCTTATCATACTGTCGCAGACATGAAATTGTCATGAATGTCACTAAACCCTATACAATTCCCAAATTATTGTAACTTGTTTTTCTATGTCTAGAAATGAATAATATAGATTCAGTACATTGCTCAGTCCCTGTGTGAAGTACTAAAATAGTTTAGAAGCAGCATTTATTTAATTTTGTGTTTTGAACATGTATCCATGAAAAACAATCTCAACCACCCAATGAATAAAACTACATTTCTGGATCACTGTTAGCAGGATTTCAACCTGTTTCATTCCAAACCATGGCAAAATGCAGTATTGGAGATTATTGGCCCTTCCTGTCTATAACCAACTGGCTTGCAAGAAAACATTCTAAGAACTACCATGTAGCTTACAAAGAATTACATAGCACACTCACATGAAAAATGTAACGTAAATGAGGTTTTAGTAATTTAATTGGATATCGAAAACAATTTAAAAAATGTATTTTGTTCGGGGCAAAACTTGTCTCAAAAAAGTTGATCAAAATATTTCAGTTGCTTTCAGTTACTATGAATAAATTTATGTCACAGTACCGCAGGTACAGGAGGAATATATCCATAATTCCAGTGATTTCTCAGGTATAAATGATCGTGGTGACTACTGAAAGCTGTTTAGTGTGAGAAGACTGTCAGCATAGCCCCAGGGTTTACAATGTGGGTATAAGTCAATGACAGTCAATAAACTACAATAATGTTTTTTGTATTTTTTTTAATTAACAACACAAATGAAAGTGCAACAATTAACAAGGTAACCATGCTCATCTCTGTTGTCATATGCATAATGGAATACATACAATCAGGATAGAACGATCACTGCTGTTTGTTATCAAATCATGTTCCTGCTTAACTTATCCTGGATCTTTATGGTATACTGACAGGTATACCAGTGTTTCTATCTGATGTCACCCCACTTTTGAAACCACACCATTTACTGGAACCTGCAAACTGGTTCTTATTGTACTAGGGTTGACTTCAGCTCACATTCTCCTCAGTGTGTCGTTTCAGTGGAAACTATAATGCCAGCCTGTGCCAGACAGCTCAACCTCTTCTATCCTCTTGTAATTCCTGACATACCCCTGAGTTTTCTCACACTGAGGCTCTCTGGGAAAATGTATCAGATTCCCCCAGAGAGGAGAAGACAATTGTCAGGTTAATCAGAAAATAATTAGTTATCCTGCTCCCTTTCCATCACCTTAATATTCCACTGAGATTGGCTCTGCTAAGTTGTGCAGCTTAGTAGGGAGACCAATGGTGGGTAAATATTAGTTAAAATACTCAGATAACTACTTTGAGTGGGCAGTGCTCTGTTACCTACTGCCAGGTATTCTCATAGTGGAAAATATCATCTCAACCAATGAAACTCTCCCCCCGTAATTGAATAGGAGTGTTTACATATACTCACAGTGGTATTAAAACATATTTTCCCCCAGATATAACAGGTTCCAGACTGGTTCCATTATAAACCTTCCATAATACAGTAGTGCCATTACCCACAATTTGTTATGTTTCACAGTAATTAAAACAATTTGCAAATATGAAATTAAAAAAGGTTTAGAAATCAGTTCAGTAAGAGAAAAGAACCATACACTATGAGTTTGCCATTTTGTCTTAGATTTCCCAAACTACTCCCTTCATCTAGACATCATTGCTAGTAATATGCAGAGTAGTATAAGAGAAGCAGTGTGGCCCTTGTGCTACCAAAATGTACTTTCATAGGTTTTTGGACATCTAGATTCCATCTAAGGTGTTTGGACATTTAGCAACACACTAAAGAATCCATGTACTAGCCTTTATAAAATAGTTGTAGAGGTAACGTGCACACTGCACTGTACAATAGTCATCCAGTAATCAGCACTAAACTTAAATGACTCCAACAGTGCCTTTTCCTCCTGGAAACTGCTGGGGTCATTTAGAAAAAATGACCATTAATAGATTTAAATGACTCTAGAAAATTAAAAGAGCATCATTAAGTGGGGGGATGTGAAAAGAGATAATTTTTAGTTAAGTATTGTGGATGGGGGTAGATAGCAGTTAGTCAGTGGGTAGTGGATATGCTTTTTAGGTTTACATGCTTTTGCATGGGGATGATTATTATTATTATTATTATTATTATTATTATTATTATTATCATAGATTTATAGGCAGCATGGTGCTCCACATTAGGGAAAGCAGTATATACATAAAACTGGGACATACAAGGTAGACAAAATACATGCAGACATCAAAACAAAGGGTATGAAGGACTCTGCTTTTTAGAGAGCCTACATTCTAAGTGAAAGAGGGCACAGCTGAAACAAGAGGGGCAAATCTGTTTTTTTCTGTTTTTCATAAATCTTCCTACTACATATGAGAAACAGTGGAGGAGAACCAACAAGGAACCTGTCACCATACAAATATATTTCTGTTTAACCTGAATAGGATATACACAGCACCTGAATTGTTCTTTAAGTATTATGTTGAGGACTGGGAGAGAGTCTGGATGTGAGTAATAAAGCAAGGGCCAGTGAAACCAAGGCAGCGGGCTTGGGAGACTGTGGAAATTGTGCTTTTATTGACAGTGAGATAGATTTAAGAGCAGGTGGTGACTCTGACAGGAGGAACAATAATAAGCTGTTTTGGACATGTTGAGATTTAGGTAGCATTGGGACATCCATGTGGAGATAGCAGAAAGGCAGTTGCTTACACGAGATAGTACAGAAAGGGAGAGGTATAGATTTGGGTGTCACCAGCATAGAGGTGGTATTGGAGGCCAAATGAGCAAATTAGTGCCCAAAGAATCTGCTACAAAGGATGTTGGTATGCAATGGAGGTATTACTCTGCAAACTACTACTGAAAAAGGGGATACCTCTGCAGCATATGGCTTGCTATTGTGAATGAGAAATCCCTTCAGCATACAGGCTGGCAAATTGGTTGGTGTATGTGCAACATATAAATGACAATTGGGAATATGCTAATTGCATTTGTGTGGTCATTGCTTTAAATATATGGCCAGGAATGTGGTGACATTTCTCTGTAATATATGGCAGGCAATGGTTTGTTATGGCTGGGGTGTAGTACCTATTGATGGTACTGACTACCCCGACACAGAAGACAACGTCATGAGGATTCTGCCTGAATAGTACACCGACCTACAAAAAAACCTACTTACCGGAATGCAGATTACTTCAGATCACGACTCTCTTTGTTGCTGGCTGGAGAAAATGACGTCATCAGCAACTATTATTGGATGTGTTTGGCAAAATTATTTTTTATGGTTGTTGAGCACCTTTGTTTGAGGTACAGACAGGCAGTATTTGTGGCATGTTTAATTACCTCCAAATGTAAAATCCGACTTTCACAAATATGTAAAGTAAGAAATCACGTCACTTGTAATAGTCAGACTCAAAACGGCGCTTTTAAAGCGGCAATGGTCAGACCCACCGCCTGGATTACAGTAATTAAACGTGCCGGAAATACTGCATGTCTATTATATGGTATGTAGATATTTAGATGTTGTCGCAGTTATGCTAATCTGTATTTTTTTGTCATTCTACAGTGTGTCGGCATTTAAAGTGCTGATTAAATGACTACTACTGCATCAGACAACCATTAATGATTTTGCAGGGCTAAGCGAAAGTGACAGGCCTTAATTTCTTTTAGAGCAAATTTGGTCAGCATGGAAAGCACTTGTTTTAGTTCTTTCTACTATGTGCACGCAAAACTGACCGAGACCTTTAAACATGAAACAAGTCACAGCTTTCCTGGGACTTACCGGGTATTATCAAAAATGTATTCCCAATTTTGCCACCATTTCTGTTCCATTGACTGACCTGACTAAGGGTCAGGTGAGGCAGTGATGATTAAGTGGAGTCCAGAAGCAAAAAATGCTTTTCGAGCATTAAAGATAGCATTATGCACTCAACCAGTTTTAATGACAGCTGACATTAAAAATGAATTTGTTGTACAGACAGATGCATCAACTGTAGGGATAGGTGCAGTGTTATCCCAAAGTAAAAATGGTGAGGAGCATCCTATTATTTATTTATTTAAGCAGAAAGCACACAAATACTTGATAGCTTATTTGTACACTGAAATTTAAAGTTGATATTTGTGTGCTACATGAATAAACAGGCAGTATTTAACTTATGTGCAAAACAGAATGCTAATTTGAACCCCTTGCATTGTAACATGGTTTTGTCCAGGAGACTGAAATAAGAAGTTTCTCAAGTTAAGATCCTTAATAAATCAGGCCCAAAGATATTAATAATAAAACAGCAAAAAAAAAAAGAAAGAAAATATTTTTCCCTATGAAATTCATTTATTATGATGTTCTTAATGTCTACTGAACATACATTACATTTTTACAGTTGCTCCTGATTGCAAACACATGTTATAGCAAGCATTCAAGACAGTCATCACTAGAACTCAGAACATAGATTAGCCCTTTAGCTGTAGCAAGAGATACGGCAGAAAAACTAGTGATTTTGCATTGTCCAGAGCTTGATTTGGACGTGGTTGCGTGCACTTGAGTTTGGCTGTAAATAGACTACGACAAAATACCCCTATCAAACCCCTGTTCACTCCCCGAATTTGTAGGCTGTAGTTAGTGTCCTTTGTGCTAGAAGGAGGAAGGGACATGGCTGCCTTTACTGAAGCTTGGTCTGGTTATGGGCATGCATGAGTGATTTTAAGTATAATAGGCTCAAAATAGTCAGAAACATGAATTGATGAATCAGGCCCACAGTGTTGTACCTGAAGTATCCAAGCATTCCTCCATATAAAAACGTTAATAAAAAAAAACACATAAAATGCTCATTATAGCTGGTTATGACATTCTGGCCATTGGTGGGTGTGATATACAGAGTATAGCATGCTGATTATTTGATATTCTGTGTAGCTATATTGCATAATTATGCCCACCAGCAATATTACATCTCTTCAGGTGCACACAAATCACCCAAGGGTTTGAAGCTAAAATAATTGCTGTAATGCATTACATACATGGGTAGGGATCGTTCCTGTGTTTTATTTAGAAATTACAACTTCTTTACCTGATCTACTGCATACTATATATCTGTGACCTCTGTCACAGGTAGTGAACCTATAATTGTTCCCTTTTTCTCTTCTATTGTTTAGGAATGGATTCATTTCTTATATCATCTCTAAATATAATCTCTAAACTTCTGCATAATCTTATCATGCTAATTGAAAATGCATACATAGGAGGTGGTAAAATAAAAACACGACAGATGTATCACCCATTCCTAGCTGGCCATATCTCACCTATTTTTTCATCTCAGAAATGAGAACACTGAAGGAACAAAAAAAACCACTTTTTAACGAGATAAAATTACTGCAAATCAACTTACTACACAGGGGCCTTAATTTCATCATACATGAATCTTACAGTACATTGGAATTTCTCTGGTAAATCAAATAGTTTTCATTTACTATAATTTTTTTGCTAGTAAATAATACAGACACATGAAAAATCTGTTTAAAAGTATTTTGGTGAAGGGTAGTTAGTAACAAAAAGACAGAACCACACTGTTTTAGCCAGTAGGAAGAAATGGTTGCAAGCAATGGGATCATAATTGCTGACATAAGTGACACCTGGACTCCGTTAAGTTAATTGCGAGAAGAGGAACTACTGCTATTATCTCACAGCAGGAACACATTAAGGCATGCTTATTACATTCTGTAATTTACGGTATGAAACCAGATAATCAATTACCTGTATAACAGGAAGAATGACATGGGAATTCGATACATTTCTATTGGCATGCCAACATGTTTAAACTTCTATACATTTTATAGGAATTATCTGATACTGTAATTCATATTTCAATAGATTTTTTTAGAAACTGGAAACATTACGTAGCACAGAGCTTTTTATTAAGTGCATATTTTCCATTTGTCAACTAAACACACACTTTGGAGTATGACCGTATTCCCATTTTTTAGATTAGTTTGCACAGTGTTTGGACAACATATTGAGGGCTTGTGATCTTTGACAGATACTGTGGGGGTCATTTAGAGTTGTATGCATTTGTGTCAAAATAGGCTGCCTGAATAAACAGCATGGGGTCCTCCCGGAAAAAGCGCAACGAGGACTAGACTATAACAGGCTGGGCTGGTCATACTGTAGCAGGGAAAACTGTTCAGCACAGGGCTGAATTCCCTTGGGGAATTGCTGTTCTACGTAATAACATATTTTGAATCGGTATACAATTACTCGTATCCTTTTAACTCTATCAACACTGTACAACTAGCCCGTGCTTTTGCCTATATGATGCTAAAATTACAGCAGTTTTTCATTGCAGTCAGTCTGTACATCCTGTGATGTACAGACTGACTGGCACAGTCATTTATTGACAACAGAGCAAGAATAATTTTCCATGTCAGTCTATTGCATACTGTTAAGCCAGCTAGTGGAAGTTTTCATACACTTATAAATTCATTAATAATTTTGATTTTATACCTACTCATCACCTAAATGCTGCAGAACAGGAAGTAAGTTTCCAATGTCATTTATTCTATATTTACAAGTAGTGCAAAATGTGAAAATAAGGAAGCACTGTATAGTACATATATGAATTTTCCAGCATGATATATCTACTGTAGATAACCATGCAAAATAATATATAGTAATATATAAAGGATTACAATTCCCACAGTTATTATGCTAAATGGGCACAGTTGGGGAATTTTCTAAAAAAAAAATCACGTCACAAGCTCTGTACTTAGTATTTCCCATATAGAATTGGCATATGTCTTAAAATGATTTTGTATCTATATTCCTTATCTGCCAGGTTTAATGAGCTTCATTGCAATCAAAGACATATTTTCCATTAAAATGCAAATTCATTTTCTACTGCCCTGCCAGAATTCAATTCTTTAGAAAGAAGATTTAGAACATCAACATTGGAAACTGTCTAAGACAGCAATATTGTTTGCACACAAAGAATCTGAGAGTGGCACTATTTAAGTGGTCTTATATATAACTCATTTTCGGATTTAAAAATGGTCTTTTGTATAGAAAAAAATCAGTTCATTATTTTGCATTTCAAGTACAGTTGGATGGAAGAATTTGCCCATATTTTAATAATATTTGGAAGCATAATACAAGCTCTGACCAGAGGATTTAAGAATTATTTTCCTTCATCAGAGGAAGGCTTTTTTCAATTTAAGTGCCAGAAAGGTAATGGAAAATAGATTAACAGAGGCTGTTATTACAGCTCTGCAATAAGGAACGCTTTGTTTAATCACCCATCCAAGTATTATGTTGTCTAGTTATTTTGTATTTCCTATAATGTTAATATATTAGAAAATGTAAAACTAAGGTAACAATTTTACTGGGCGATTTCAGATTTAGGGTCTCTCTAGCCCTTACATAAATAAAGCTTTATATTTGAAATGTTATGCAGAGAGGCTACAAAATAAAGGGACATTTACCAGTGACTGGGGGGGGGAATGTAAAAATTATTTTTAAACCACAGACTCTTTTTAATGAAAAATAAATAATACAAATTAGCTAATATGTCAACACATTTTTTTAACATTAATATGACCAAGGGTTTTGTATACCGTAATGGCCAGTCTAAATGTTAGTTAAGCATTGTTCCAGTTTCACCAGGAATAACTTACTCATTTCCAAATTTATTCTGGTAAACTAGACTGTTAGTGCTTAATTTTGGCAGCATATTCATAAATATCTTTTGTATTTCATGGGCACTTTATAGGGAAAAGCAGGCAAAATTAGTAAAAAAACATTTTTCAATAATTCCCCACATATATACTTTCATACAATATGTGCTATCCCAGAAATCTACCCCCAAAAGTAAACAGCTTGGTCTCTTGAGCATAGGAAATAGCTGTGACAAAGTTATGGGGCCAGCATCATAGATGAACAGCACATTTTTTTGTTCAAGTCAAATATACTGGAATACACAGGTACAAAGCATCTATGAGCAAAGGTCTTCTTGGAGTAATTGAAAACAGGGCAGTCGTAGGAAAATAGCTAGGGATTGATGCCTTTATTTATAAGTTTTGACAGCATTTATCCTATGTGATAGTTACACATTTTTATATTAGTGCGTGACACACATATAAAATAGTTTGTGTTGCATGGGTCAGCCAGTGATATGGTCTTACTGTGCTTTGATATCAGTTGGGAGAACAACAGACATGTTGTTCTTATTATTTTGCTTGTAGTATGTATTTTTTAACTTATTTATTTGATTGAATTTAGTATTTTTTAACTTTTTTCCCCACTATAGGTGTAGTGAGTATTGATCCAGGTCAATCCTTCAGTTCAGCATCTGTAAGCTAAATTGTAATGACATGCATGCCAGCTAGCATGAAATCACTAATTATTACAAGGAATCTCTTATTGTTTGGTTTTCCTTTATAGAGGATGTCTTAGTTTCCATAGAAACTCCAATGTGGAAGTTCTACTTCCATATTGGGGATACAGTGATCAAATCACTCTTGGATACACTATTAGAAACAAAGCTGTCAGTATCACATGACCTTAGCTCAACAGGGTGTAGAAATTCACACATGCTTGGCGGGCAGGACATTTCTCAAATATACTTGGACATAATCACACTTTCAAAATAGAAGGTGTATTATTTAGAAGAGAACATGGGTCTATGGAGCTGTCCTTTCAATTTTCAGGGAGCAATTTGCAATTATTTTCATAATGTGATAAAAATTAAGCCACTAACACAAAAAAAAATAATTTTTTTTTTAGACTTGGAGAAATCCTATTCATGCCTTGCTATACAGTGCATTTATTTTTTTTCAATATCACTTGTCTCCTTTAGTTAATGGTCTTTTTAGGGGAAATGGTTAAAATAGTGCAAAATCCAAGGTAAACTGTGTGCAATACTATACTTTTCAAAATTGTTGTGATAATCCACCACAGCCAATAATATTCATATAATATTTATCATGTTTGAATTATTCAATGGGAGTCAATGGGCATACTTAGAACATAGTGAATTTAATTATGTGAATAGTTTGTTTAGCATGGAAGGCAAAGATGAAAGAATAGAGATGACTGAATCTGAGGAACCTCTACACATTGACCCATATTGAATGTGAATCCTCAATACAGACATCTACACATTGGAGCAACCATGCCAAAGTGCATCTATAGTTGCCACACTAATGCACCAGCTACTATACTTCTCATGTCTGAGATTTATTATTGTTTTTTGCTCTTTTGGGGGGAGGGGACACCTGCCTGAGCACTTAATCGTATTATTTCCTACATGATTTTGACGGTGAGAGTTCTATAATTTAAGAACTGTTTTTGCCATATCTACAGAACTTGATGTAGGCAGTACTTTTATTAGTTTATGCCTAAAGCAGAAAAGATAGCTACTTTTTTTGTCAGTACCACTGTCAAGTGCTTGTGGCATGGCATATAATGACGCCAATTTCATAGTAACAAAGTTGACGAGGTTGAAAAAATACACAAGTCCATCAATCTATTTTGAATCTCTGGTGATTGCTCTCTTGTATTTGAAATTGATCCAGATGAAACAAACGCCAATCTGTTTCAATTGGGTAAAATCTCTCCTGACCCAAAATTGCAGTCCTGTTTCTCCCTGAATCCACTACTATCCTTCATTTTAGTTAATGGTCATAACCCTGAATACCCTTTTATGCTAAATATTTGTCTAATCCTTTCTTAAACATATCAACATATCATATTGAATCTGCCATCAGAACTGTACTCTGTATTCAAGATGAGGTCTCACCAACAATTAATACAGTGGCAAAATTGCACTGTCTTACCTTAGAGTTATACGACTTTTTATGCATGCAAATACTTTATTGGCCCTTGCAGCTGCAAGCACTAATGCTAAGTCTACTGTCTACGAGAACTCCCAAATACTTTTCCATTATAGATTCCCCTAAATTTAACCGTCTAATTTATAGATTTTTTTTGCTTGTTTTTGATTCCCTAAGTGCATAACCTTACATTTGGCTATGTTAAAATTCATCTTCCATTTGGCCACCCATTCCTCCAGTTTATTCAAACCCCTCTGTCTGATCCCTATTTTCCAACCAGTTTTTGACCCAATTACAAATGCTGTTTCCTAGACTCGGTTCCCTTATTTTGTAAACCAACCAACCTCATGTGTGGTACTGTATCAAAGGCTTGGCAAAATCTAAGTATACCACAT
This sequence comes from Mixophyes fleayi, assembly GCF_038048845.1. Classification (NCBI taxonomy): domain Eukaryota; kingdom Metazoa; phylum Chordata; class Amphibia; order Anura; family Limnodynastidae; genus Mixophyes; species Mixophyes fleayi. Next base: position 54,225,799 of record NC_134410.1, read on the forward strand.
CTAGTGTGCTACCATGGGCTAAGTTCCCACTAACTTCCTCATAGAAACTAATTAGATTAGTTTGACATGACCTATCCCTCAAATAATCTTATTGCGCACCAAGTAATCCTGAATGCTCTCCCTTAATATACTTTCCAGTAGTTTTCCCACTATTGATGTCAGACTTAGAGGTCTATAATTCCATGCTTGTGATCTCATTCTCTTTTTAAACAATGGTACCCCATCTTCTATTCGCCAATCCCTTGGTACTGAGTTATCACCATCAAGCCTCTGCTCATTCAGTGTTCACAGTATTTATGTGTTTCTATTTCATAGTCCTATGTCTACAATGTGTCTGTGTATTTCCTTTGTGTTATGAGGTTGGTGGAGTGAGGAATACTAGCTTGTTTCTTGCAGTGCAGAGAGTGTGAATAGAAAAAGTGGAAAGCAATATCCTCCTCTTTTTATCCAGAGGGGTATAAGTGGGCAGAGTACTCGCTAAATAGAATGAATCCCCTTTACATAGATATGTAAATTGGGTACTGTAAATTGAGTAATGTTGTTTCTACATATGAAACAGAATTTTTGAGACCATTTAAGAAGGAGACTTCTGGCCTTAAGCTTTTAAGACATATATTTGTGTAGGTGAGAATTGTTAATATTCTTTCACATACTTCATGACATTTATCTCCCAAAAACTCTTTTTATATATCGTTTGCCCATTTCCGTTAAAAAATAAAAAAAAACAATTATGAAAATTCCAATTGCTACCACACAGACTCGGCGCCTCCACCATACTTTAGAGATGGTCCAATGTAGTCCTGGACAACCTTTGGCTGTCCAGGTGTTGAGAATCTACAAATAGCCTGTTAACAGCTAGCAGGGTATGCTGGGACTTGTAGTTTCACATCACCTAGAGAATGACAAGTTGGCCATGCCTGGTCTAATGCATTCTGTTCTTAGGGCCTCTATGCTCTTTTTCCACACCACATGTCGCTGTCACTCGTAAAAAATTTTTTATTACTAAATGAAGCAAAAAAACACACACATTTGGCCTTAGCAAAACTGACGAGGATAATGTGCTAGTATTCTTGTGGGTTGCACTGTAAAGGGTATTTCTCAGTATGCCATTTTATTTGGAATCTGTATACCAAGGAGGTGGATGAAATATTTATTGAGCAAATGGGCTGAGGAAAAATAGATCCAGACACAGATGTACTGACAATAGAAGCTAAAACGATAACAAAACAAGATATTTTTATATAAAACAGAATAAGGATGGAGGGGTTAAAAAATAAACTAATAAAAGAAAACTCACAGTAGTGGCAAACCAAGTAAAAACTGAGAATAGGAGACAATTGGAAAAAGCAAAACAAGGAGTGAATAGTCAAGAAAGACAGGATTTGCAGAATCCAAGCTGGAATACAACACTCAAATGGATTTCTCTGTTCTGTCGTGCTGTCTACTGAAGGAAACTGGCAAGATAAAGTGAAACATAGGTTGCATCCAGGGACACAAATAAACACAATGGTAAGAAAACTGTGTATTCCACAGGCTGAGAATAGAAAGTCCAATAGGTGTTCTAGATAAGTACATTTCTGGTATCAAGTGCTGGCTTGGCTGGGGGGCAGAGGCACATCTGCCAATCGGGCAAGTCCCATAGTGGAGGGCTGGGTCACTGTGCTACCTGCATTTTATTTTTAAATGTTCCTAATAGACTGCTGAGCAGAGTTTTGCTAAAGTTTGCCAGACCCTGACTGCTGCAGACACAGGAGAAGTGTTGCAATACCTAATAACAGTTAACTAGTGGCAGCAGATCAAAATGAACACTCCTTAAATTACTTGTTGTTTATACTATGAGGATGTTTTCTTCAGAAAACCTCTTTCCACTGTGTTTAGAACACTTTTCCAGGACTGGATTGTGGGCATGCTGCTTGTTATAAAGGAGGCAGATAATTAGGTGCATTTGTGCAAGCTGATTTGCAAGTCTGTCTATTTTGCAGTTCCTAAGTTACTTTTAAAATTAAAATCAGATGCAAACATAAACACACAACAGTCAAATCTCAGCAATTCTGCACCTGAGAGGCATTACCCACTGGTGTTGGACTATATATAGAAACTCAATTTAATTGTATGGGCTATTGAAATATTTGGGAGAAAAGGGGGTAACATAGCACTACCCCAAATCCTCAACCAGCCCCAGAGCTAGTCTGTGCTGGACTCCACTAAACAGGGTGTCATGATCAGCCTCCTGCAGCTACTGTTTGCCAAGTACTATGCTGGACTTTTGCATATATATGCATCCAACTTGCAGGACCATTGTTTCAACAAAGGGGCCACTGTGGTACTTGGACTGCTCTCATACCTGCCAGAGCTAAGCTTGTTACTCCAGGATGCTTAGAACCTGACCCTGGCCTATAAAAGCCTGCCTGTCCCAGCAGCCATTGCCAGTTTATCTGTTGCTTTTAGAGCTGCTGGGTTTCTTCTGTATGAATCCTGATTGATTTCCTGGTTTTGACCTCTGCTTGACTAATCATTTTGCACCTCATCTTATGACCCAGACTCGGCTTTGTTGTGACTTCTCTTCTGCCTTCTCCCTGGTATCATGGTGGATGATGTGATATCCCCATGTCATAGTAGGGATCTGTCCCAGAATGATCAGCACAGGCTGAATGGAAGAGGGGGGGGGCTACTTTTCCCCCAAAGAGTACTAGCTACATGATAAAAAGCACCAGAATCTTTCACAGATCCCCTGGGCTGTGGGGTCCTGGGTAATAATGAATATTGTTGTATTTGCATGTTTTGCGAATCTTATAGCAAAATACTAAATATAAAACATATATTAACCTATAATATTTTTGCAATAGAATATTGTTTAATGTTATATGATATGAATTTCTTACAAGTATTCTAAATATAAAAGTGTTAAAATAAATTTGTCTAAGAACTGAATGTCTGCACACCCTGAAATGTATTGCTTGCCAAAATTAAATTATTTGTTTTTAAAAAAAATAAATGATTATCTATTTTTAAATTCTGTTTGCACCTGTGCAGCAACAAACTTCCTCCTTTTATTTAACACTGATAATTTTTGGATATGTGACATTCAAAACAGGTGCACCAGTTCTGCTAGTAAATTCAACACCTTGCTTAATTATTCTGACAAGATGCCAACACCAAATTATTCTAAATCTGCATAATGTTACATGTGACAAAATGTTAACATACTGTTTGCAATCTGCAACCAAGTACAATTATTTAACATTCTGGCAGCTTAAACATTTCAAACCTTACTCTGTTCAGATAGGCTTTTATTAATGTGGTTAATGGGGTACATTTATTAAAATAAAATATTTTTCTGCTACAAAAAAATTGCAGTTTGTTTACATTTTTACCAGGATGAAACATAAGTAAGTCCTGCCTTTAATATTTTATACCATTACATTTATTGTCCACTAAGTCTTTGCTGGTGTCCCTGCTGTGGACCCAACAGGACGTTAGTGATTGCCGCTGGCTAGCCCAGGTTCCAAGTCTAATGGTTTTCACCAGAGATCCCTGCAAGAAAGTGATATACTTCACATGCGGCTAACCCACAGGTCAGAGCCCCCATGCTAGTTTTTCTATGTTTATATAGAAAAGTTGGATACAGGCCAAGGTCACGGCAGGTAGCTCAAGTACAAAATCAGAATTCAATTCAAAGCTAGGGTGCTGACAGCATTGATGCAAAACAGAATACTAAGGAAGATGATTATAATCACAAACAATATATAAGGAGTTTATGTTTGCACTGCACCCTTATATTGGTCAGAAGAGAGCTGCTGGTGCAAGTGATCTAACAATCAGGTGCTATTAAACATTGTAAAAAAGAGAGTAGAAGGTAATCAGCAAACTCTGTGGCTGAGGACAAAGGTCATTTTTTATGAGCTGGAAATGTACAGTCCAATACCTCTATCAGATACCTTCCAGCTGTCAGGTATCTAAGATGCTTTCTCTATTTCCCAATTCTAAAACAAAGATACTATAACTAGTCTCAAAGTCATTACAAGGCAGATATGTACATCACAAAATTTATTTCTGGTGCTTAAGGACTTAAAAACAACAACCTGCAATTAACATTAAAACTGTATCACTTATATGGATATTTTTTTTTTTTTGTGGGATAAAAATGTGGTATGTTTTTTTCAGAAATATACATAATTACTCAAAGCAGTGTTCAGCTGTAAATTCATTTCATATGAAATTTCTTGACAGTCAACAATTTTAACGAACATAAAGTGGATGAAAGTATTGTTTTTACTGCCCAAGTGTGAGTTATACACAGAATTCAGTGTTAGAATATAATTGGTGTTAAGTAGATTTCAAATGGTTTGCTGAATGGTCAGCCAGCTAACTTTAAACTTACAATATGGCTGTTGTTATGATTGCTGGTGACTACATGTAACTGTTCAATGTTTCTGACAACATTTCCCTAAAATGTACAAGGTTTTAAGGAATGGAACCCACTTCATACTTGGTTGGTTCACATGCTCTCTTTAATGTAGATGTTTTGTAGTATTAGTATAAGTCAAACAGAATTAAAGTGTTTAATATTGGTCAAAAGGGTCCTGATTTCTTATAGGAACTTTCTTTTAAATCTTTAACAGGTTTTTCAGGAAAAAATAATACTGGCCACCGTCTCTGTTTTTTTTTTTTTTTTAAATTTTTTTATCAAGAGGTCAATTGACATTTAAAATCTATGTAGCATAAGATATAAGAAAGCCAAGCCCACAAGGGATGGGTAAACATAATGTAACAGGATTATTTAGGTAAGAAACAATAAAACTGTATACCTGTAGCAAGAACAATATAATCAGCATTATACAAGAGCATAGTGTCCAGATGCATACCATAATCTAGCATGAGATGATTGATAAAAGTAAAATGACACTAAAATTCAGTACACTACTATGACCAAAGAAAATTGCAGTGCCCTAGCTATTGTTGTCCTATGTACAGTTTCTCCTGGGTCTGCCATGGAAGACTATACATCTTTGAGAGTTGCCATAGATAGAGATGGGTGAAATAATTTGATTGATACTGCTCGGCCAATGACCGTCGCCTCTCCTCCACTCTAATAACCTCATCCCACTCCAGAATTCAAGACTTCTCCCGAGCTGCCCCCTTGCACTGGAATTACCTCCCTCGCTCCATCCGTCTATCCACTAACTTGTGCTCCTTCAAATGGGCACTCAAAACTCATCTCATCCTCAAAGCTTACCAGCCCTCCACTTAACCCTCTTTCCATGCTCGCTCTCATCTCCTGGATCCTCCTTTGAAAAGGGTGTGCTTGCTCCCCTCCTCTGACTCCCTCTGTGCCGATTTGTCTGTTGCCCTGCCTTTAGGATTTAAGCTCTAATGAGCAAGGCCCTTCTCCCTCCTGTCTCTCTTCCTTCTCTTCTGCTCCAACCTCAATATTTTTGCTTTTCCTAGAGCATCTGAAGTCATGGTATTACTTGTTTATTGTTCTGTACTGTTATTCCCTGTACTGTCCATTGTTAGTACTATGTTCAGCGCTGCGGAAACCTTGTGGCGCCTTATAAATATATAATAATAATAAAAAAAATACTGAAATCAGTGGTCCATGTGGGGGTGTATATGGTAATATGACATACCACCACTTCTTCTCCTGCCTTCATTGTAAAACTATCAAATTCCATTCACTTACATTCCCATTACATTTTTCATACTGTCACTTCTAAATTTTAATATCGCCTCTTCTAAATTTCCACTTCAACGGCTGTCTGAAATCCAGCCAAATTTGAGATTCACAATGGCTGAATTAATTTGTGATAAAATAATTCTCACTGGAAAATGTAGCCAATCACAGTGCAAATAACTTAATAAGCCAATTACCAAGCTTCAACAAATGTCACATGTCTTTGGTTTTAAAATGAAACTGACAGCACCTCACGCGTTCATTTTCCTTGAATTGTGCTAGAGGAAAATGTTTGTCAATACTCTGTTACTATTAGTGGTCTGGATTACTCTACACTCATATACACTGCATATGTTTCATAACTGTGTAAACAACATTACAGCAGTGCCTGCCTGATTTATTCTTTCATCTTTTTTAATTATACATTTTACACCTGCACTTACACACTGCTGACCAGCACAAAACATAATTGTTTTCTGGAAATAGCTCTATTAGCTACACTAGATGTGGAAAAACACAAGCAATTTATTGTGGCCTCAACCAGTAAAATTGTTAAAACTTGTTAATGTAGTTAAAAATTGGCAAAATAAGCATGCAAAATGAAAGGTTATTGGATTGGGTTAACACTGGATTTAATAGTTTTAGTGCCAGGAGACATTTGATCTGGACTATCCCTATAGAGATAGAGGACCTCCATTACGTAGGTAACTCTAGGTGACATCACCAGTTTACCAGGGATTCCGGAAATTGCCTTTTTAGGGATTCTTGGTTTTTCACTGATAGACTGGGTGCAACGATGACTACGTTCAATAGCATGTGGCTGCTACTACAGTGCTGAAGTAAATTTGCATTTTGTTAGAGATGTTCAGCTTCTAACCCAATGGAGGCTCTGTTCTGTTGCCAGCCAGGAACCAGCAACTTTCCAAAGTGAATTACTCATTTTGATATTTAAAAATGTAGAGATTTAAAGGGACTAATAAACTGCGGGCCTAATTTATGAAACAAATACAAAATGCTTCAAGCACCACATTTTATTTTGAACAAATGCACCTATTTATCTGTGCAATGCAAAAAAATGGTGCACCTACTCATTCCAGTTTTTGGAACTGTACCTTGGAATATCACTCTACACCAACTTTTGTGGGGTTGCAAGTCTAGCTGAAAATGCACAAGGTGTAAAGAGTAAAAACATGAATATAAAGTCCTGCCTACTGCCACTTTAAGGCACGTCCACATATTTTAACAATCCAATTTGTCCCATTAAACTCTGCTTATTTCAGCCATATTTATGCCTTCAACAAGACATGAGAGTAAGGGGACATATGCACCACCCGCAGATGCTGAGATTTTGATATTGCCTTGATGTGCAGATCATTGTACTTCACAATGGATATATTCATGAAAAAAATTGGCACATAATGTAATAAACCACAATTTACACCGCAGGTAAATCATTTTGTATTTAACTGTTTTCTAAGTAATATGCTTACTTATCAGTGCACACATGGCTTTCCATTAAAAATTTGATATTAGGTAGCCTTTAGTTCAGTTGAAAGCAACAAGCTAGTTTGCATGTTGGGTAACCTTTGCCCAGTTCACCATCCTTTTGCCCATTTAAGAATAAAGGATCTGAACACTCCATTATTTCCCATTCTTTTTCTCTGAGCTAGAAACAACCAACAAATCTACCTAGTTATAATTGCAGGCTTCTTCTATCTTTAGAAGAATTCCTCTAATAAGTGGAATTATTAGTAACATTACAAACCCACCACCTTGGTCCAGACACAAATGCGGGCTCCACCCGAAATTGTGCCTGCTATTCCAGGCACAAATGAGGGCTCCACCCGAAAGGTTTATATTCACATTCTACAGGATGTTTCCTAGTAAGATACAGGATTTTTAACTCTATCATTCCAGATTGCTCAGCTTAGAGGGAACACTGATTGGCAGTTAGGGACACGTATAGATATGTTCTAGTACTTCTCCTTTAAGTTCGCAGGAGAAAGCAAGTGGTAGACTTCGTCATAAAATCATAGCTAAGTGCTCATTGCTGTAATTATATTCACATGGATTTAAAAACATGTTCTTGAAAAATAGACAATCTTTTCGAGTACATGGTGAAATATGTAAAGTTTCTACAATATTCAAACTCATTTCTATTTTTCTTTCATATAGAGCACCTACTGAATGCTTATTAGAAGATTTGGCTTTCATTTCACTTGAACTTGCTGCTGCTGACATCTTCAGTCAGCCACCTAACTTTTATATGACCCCAATATAGAATTCACATATTTGTAGTTACCTGGTCTAGATTACTAAGGGTGACAACCTGTCCAGTCCAGACAGTTAAGTATGTTGCTATCCTGTGAACAAATTAATTCCTGACTATTGACCATTATCTGTACCCTAACTTTGAAACTTCATACTTGAAACCATTATATGTGCCTACTTAACAACAATTCTATCTGCAGGGGAAGACTTCTTGTCCAGACTATCTACCAGGATATGTTTACCTCTCTGCCACATTATGCTTTAAGCTAAGATTTAAACTCCAGTCAAGTGGGTCCAGTTTCTGTTGGCAGACCAGTAATGTGTTAGAGACCATATTTGCACAAATGTTTTTGGGCAGCCCATGCTACCAAATGGACACTAAAAGAGTGGGATACATATGTTCACAAAGACTTCCATTTAACATCAGCTGTATTGTTAGAATATGAGACTAAAAACATGATGATTAGCAACCCCTTGAATGCTTGAATTTCTTCAATATTACACAAGTCAAATGTGCTTGTTGACTTGGAGAACTTTTTCATATTTTAAATAATCAAATATTACTTTGAGCTTTATTTGTAGCCTTTGCAATTTATAAATTTAGCATAAGCCAGTTAAAAAAACAACAAACAATAAAAAACCTAACATTCCTTATTTTTGCTTTCCATGTCTAACCTTTCAATTTAGTCACATTACTCCCTACAACTTTGTAATATTTTATTTTGACTCATGGAATAAATTAAGAAATGTATTTATTTAACACTATTTTAAAGGTTATTCAAGTTTTAATCTTAAAAACAATATCGCCATTAATATGCCAAAGTGATGCCCAAATTGCAATAAAATTTACCTTTCGTAAAAGCAGTGTCTTAGTTGATCTGCGTTTGCTTAATATAAGCTGTAGGAAATAAAAACAAACCATGGTCATATATTTCCCAAGATTTCCTTTATTTATTTGCAAAGAACTCTATGCTATTTACAACTAAAAGATCAGATTTATTTTTTTCCATTGAAGCTTTAATCCCTTAAAACATTAAATTGTCAAGTAGCTACATCATGATCCCTCTACCCTTCACGGAACCAGCTATAATGAATGATTTTGGGTAAAACTTAGGAGCATAGCAATAGGACATTAACGAACATGCACACGTACACGCATACAACGCATAGTATCTTAGAGCTCCCAATTCATATTATGCCAGACAGTAGTGCCCATAATTCATATTATACAACATAATAGTGCCCCCAGTCCATGCCCCTAATTCATATTATACAAAACAATAGTGCCCCCGGTTCATACCCCGAATTCACAAGTAACTTATGCAAAAGGCTATAAATATTCTCAATTAGGTACGGTGTATGTTTCAAGTGATATTTTGGATTTGCATATGTTTTTTTTATTGAACGCTACCGTCTGAACATACTACTATCACTGTTGGTTTTTATACAGATACACCTGCATATTGCTCTACTTCTTTTTTGCATTATATTGGTTATATCATAGGAGCAGCAGCTGTAGCATTTTATTAAGAGAGAGAGCGCTCCCCTTTATATCTCAAAATATTACCATGCTGTGTGTAGCACCGCTCTTTTAAATTCTCCCTGTGCTGAAATTCCATCACCTCTGAGGTGGTGCTGGTTAGCTTTGCCCAATTATTTGATTAGAGCTGCAAAATATGTAATAATTAAATAGCACATATCGTGCCGCGCTGCTCCTAAATGAACTGAGGTTCTAAATATGCTAGTACATGGAGTCCCATGTAACTAACTCAAAGTTCCTCTTAATATCACTAAGTGTTTCAGGATAAATATAATAATATAATCTAAATATACTATTATGTTTTTAATCTTGCCAGGAAACACTTTAAGGAAAAAGTTTCATAAAAACATATTTTAAACGCCTTAGATTAGTGATAACTCTTTCAGGGTGTGGTTTACTTGTATGTACTAAGTCAGTTACACTATTTAAATTACATTAAATAAAGGAGGCAATGTAGGGTCACAAAGTAAAGGGCCAGAGGAAACGTTGTTAGATAAAAAAAAACAACAACATGTTTTTCAGGTGTCTCTGTAACAAGTTTAGACACAACCTGTAAAGTTAAAAGAGTAAGATGTCAAGATGTGACTTTTCAGAATTATTCTTATACATGTGAAATGAGTTTTTACTTTGATGTGCGTTCTATGCGATTAGTTCTGTACAATATTACTTTTTTATTTTGTAATATATTTATTTGTTCACTTTCACATACCTAATATCTTCATGCTATCCAGTTCTGAAAATAGGGGCCCCAGACCTCTATAGCAAACATTTATCTGCACTTATTAACACATGTGGGGCCATCGCATGTGCAAAAAAGCACAGCGGGGGGTGGGACTCCTCCTGAGAGACACCGAACATAGGGTGTGATCCACCACAGTTGTTTTCCGTGGTCTTCCGGGTCTTTTGGTGTTGCTTAGCTCTCCGGTGCATTCTTTCTTTTTAAGAATGTTTCAAACAGTAGATTTGGCCAAACCTAATGTTTTTGCTATCTCTCTGATGGGTTTGTTTTGATTTTTCAGCCTAATGATGGCTTGCTTCACTGATACTGACAGCTCTTTGGATCTCATATTGAGAGTCGACAGCAACAGATTCCAAATGCAAATGACACACCTAGAATCAACTCCAGACCTTTTACCTGATTAATTGATGATGAAATACCGAAGGAATAGCCCACACATGTCCATGAAATAGCTTTTGAGTCGATTGTCCCATTACTTTTGGTCCCTTAAAAAGTGGAAGGCACATATGGAAACCATTGTACTTCCTACACTGTTCATCTGATTTGGATGTAAATACCCTCAAATTAAAGCTGAAAGTCTACAGTTAAAGCACATCTTGTTAGTTTAATTTCAAATCCATTGTGGTGGTGTATAGAGCCCAAAATATGAGAATTGTGTCGATGTCCCAATATTTATGGACTTCACTGTAATATCTTTGGGTGGGTGTTTTCAGCAAATCACCTCATCTGCTTCTTGAATTGTGTGCCGCATATAGATTAGAGATGTTTTTGGTAGTTGAATCCCTAAATGTGTAAGACATTTATAAACACAAGACGATTTAACATTTTCTTAAACTTTTTTGGGTTATTGGTCCTAGGTACATAGCAATTTATTTTTCTCGTATTGGTGGTAAGCTTTGGTGAGGATTAGCTGTATGCAATAACAAAAAATCTATAAAGTCTATGGGCCTGAGTCGATAAGGAGAGCAAAGCATAAAAAAGGAGTAACTCTGCACCTGGGCAAAACCATGTTGAATTGGAGGGGGAGGTAAATTTAAAATGTGAGGACATATTTATAGTTGGGATAGGGCATGTCCTGGACCAATCTTATATTTCAGTGTAAAAACAAAGCTATTAAGTATTTGTGTACTAGATGAAAAAAAAGCCAGAATTTAACTTATGTGCAAAATAATAAACTAATTTACACCCCTTGTTTTGTTACATGGTTTGTCCCAGAGAATATGTACTCCTTTATTTGTCTTTCTTTCCTTAATGACTCAGGCCCTATAAGTTTAATGTATCTATCAACTAGTGTTATACCCTTACAATTATCCCACAAGGAGATGTATCATTTGGCGGTTACATAAAACAGCTGATTCTCTACGGTTTGCCATCTTTATTTAAAACAGTAAACCACAGTGAATGCACAATTTTAAGTACCCACGGATTAGTACATTTACCCCACGCTCATTGTGCAGTCTTTGATAGTAAAATCTTTAGTTTTATAAATGTGTAATATTCACTACTTTATGCATCAAGACTCAGGGATTTGTTGTTGTAAAGAGTTACAATTACTCTAGCTCTTTTTTTAATATTTTTCGTATTGAGGATATCCCTTTGTGTAAGTTTGGGTAGTTTTAGCCTAACCTTAAAATGTGTGGTGTAATACGGGGTTCAGAATTCACTTTATACAAATTATTACAGAATGATAGGAATATGGACATTATCTCAGATGTGCAAGATTATAGCATCGGGAATGCATTATTGCAGGGCAGTGGAACCAAGCGAAGGAACACAGAGACACGCTCTATGCACAATGATTCGGGCAGCGTCTCTTAATCTGAGCCCGTTCAGAGATTGGCAAACATGAGTACATCCATCAGAAGTGTAGAGAAATATGCAGGCTACTGTTATATGCCAGAAGAGCTACCACTTTGGAAAGCATGGAAGACTTTACTATCCCATTAAACTTTATGCATGTAGTAGATTCAGTGAAGCTGGTAGCTGGCTATAGCGAGGAGGCAGGAACATTTAAGACTCCCTTGCTGGCTCTGAAGGTCGGGCATGGCTTGTAAAATATATTGAGCATGGTGGAGTGCTGAGCAATGATGGAGAGTTGCACTACTGCAGTTGAAAATACATGCAATTTCAGGAAGATCTATAAGGCAGCTGGACCGGTTCTTTTTAGAACCAGTCCAGCAGCAAAGTGACAGGTTGGATGATGAGCAGTTCTCTATAACAGTGAGACAAGTGGCCATGCATTCAGTCGACACTTCCCCATCAGAAGGGAGACAAAGTATGGACCCCGCAAAATGGGACCAATGCCAAGCCAATGCTTCTACAGGTTGGTGCACTATCCAGTTTTGTTATGCAAAAACATGTTGTCTTCTCTGTTTTTTGCTGATTCCTAATGGATCACTCTGCTTCCTTTCAGGTTGTAAAGAAGTGCAGACAAAAAATCTGAGACAGAGATGAGATCCAAGCTGTGGAGAAGCACAGATATGCTGGGTGCCTGAGGAGCATGATTGCACCGCATACATCACAGCAGAACCGTCAGCACAGAAAAATAAAAAATGGTTATTTGTGAAATTCTACAAAAAGAACCATATAATTGCTTTAAAAAACAATAATTAGTTAGATACGCAGTGGTTGACATTGACTGTATCCTGAATGGCTAGGTGTTAGTATATGCCGTTGTATGGATGTCCTGAGGTGGCTGAAATACATAAAAAATTCCCCACCATGCAGTCCATGTCAATACTTTCACCAAAGTCAAACAGAAAATCCTAAGTGGTAACTCTGGTGACAAACAGCTCCTATGCATACCCATATGACTGTCCTGTTGACAGGGCCTTAGAAAATGGGTGCCCCTATGTGTCATATTCCATATATGGGTCCTCACAATGTAATAAAAAAAGTGTGTGTCTGTGTGTGTGTGTAAAACTAATATGTTATTCTAGACAATATATTGTGCACTTGTAAGTAAAATATGTAATGTCTATCTGTTGGATTATGGAGTCTCTAGGAGTTGTATAAATAATGCTGTTTTTTTAGTAAGAGTGTGTCCTTCCAATGGATGCCCAAAAAGGTTAAAGTATGATGAGATTTATCTAATCTAGCATCATCTATTGTGTTCAATTTGTCACCTTTTATTAAGTTGGGAGTACCACTTTGAAGTTGGGAGAATTTTGCAGGAAATTTACGATTAGGTGTATTAGGGGCATATATATTCATTAGTTTTCATTTTTCACCTCTTATAATCACATCAAGTAAGATATATCTGCTTTCTGGCTCTAAAATAGAATAATTTACAGAGTATTGCAGATTCCTAATAAAGAGAATAGAAACTCCGTATTTTTTATTTCAGTATGGTGCAGAGATGCATTCCTGTATCCAGGAGTCCCTTAAAGACATCCCTTGAGAGATGCTGCATTGAGTCTCCTGGAGATACATAATGTCAGGAGATAAAGTTTTTAGATGAGAAATTATTTTCCTTCTCATTATTGGTGAATTAAGACCATCTACATTCCATGATGCTCTGTACCTGGGGATATGTTATGTGTGGCTGATAGGTGGTCAACGTGGGCTGGTTTATGGTGATATGCTATACCGCCACTTCTCCTACCGCCTTCAATGTAAAACTATCAAATTCACTTTCATTCACTTACATTTTCCGCATCACCACTTCCAAATTTACATGCCACCCCTTCTAAATTTCTACTTCAACCACTGTGGCTGCTTGTGCTGAGTGTAGGTGAAATATTAGTCATTAACTTTCCTTGGATAGATCAAGGTAAGATACATTTTCTTGATTTCAATGAGCATTCTGTGCCAGCAATCTGGATGTTTACACTTTTCTGTTCTGTGACTGAGCTGATCACATCTGGGTAATTTTTCATGGAAAATAAAAAAAAACTCAGTGAATCTACATTTGGACTTTCAATAAATGTTAATGTAAACAACTGCTTCCAGAAAGAACATGCTACTTCTTAAATCCTTTTCTTAGCTACCCAACCAAAAACTGATCATAGCACCCACTATGCTGTCACTAATTATGATTGCACTTGTGAAGCGAATCAATTAATTTAATGTCACAATCTAGTGTTTTGCAAGATAGGTAGAACTTGATGGCTGGGGGGCACTGACACCCAGAACTAAACGCAATAGTGCTGTATGGTAAACATTTTGAGGAAAGAATAAAAGTCCGACCAGGTTCACGGAATGGAGCTAGTCTGAAGCTGTGATCAATTCAATAGCCAGATTGTCAGTAACACAGATATTATTGTAGCAGTTGCAGTATAAAATCTCCAATATAGATAATGCACAGGTAGGCATATAAGCTTGATTTAGAATAGCATACTACGGGCGGGGGCATAGGTAACAACAGTGATCTGCTCTATAAGCAGTAGACAAACGGTGATCAGAGGTATAGCAGAGTTCTGGAACACAAGCAGCAGATAAATGGTGGTAATAAGTATTACCGAAGTCTGATTCGTAAGCAGTGGATAAATGGTGGACAGAGGTATAGCAAAGTTCAGATACATGGAAATCGCATAGTCAAATGCAGGATACTGGTCTGAAATGAAACTCAATAATCTGGCATGCTCGCATTGCCAGATATTTATAGTCACAGGTCTGTGCCTGGCACCTGTAAGGACATCACCACCCATTCAGGAAATCACCATCTCTGCATTCCATTGCAAAAATCCACTCATTGCAGACTATGTTATTTATACTCAACATTACACCTGCCTGTTCTCTCCCCCAGTCTGAACACCAAGACAGCAAATGCACGCAAGTTGTATCTTTTTAAAAGGCTTATTTTTACAATATAATTGTTTTAATTTTTTTTATATAACAATGGTGGAGAAACAGAATAGTGAAGGAGAAGTAAGGAAGCATCACAATGAAGAATACATCATACTTGACTAAAATGTATCTTATATTAACATCAGATGAAATTTCAATGTGTTAAAGAATGGAGATATAAAACTTATGAGGAGCTGGAAGGGAAGAAAAGAGGGATGCTAGTATTGGGAAGAATGGGGATGGGGGAAAGGAAAGAGAAGCGTTTGAGTTTCTAAGCTGCATCTACAGTAGGTGCTTAATTCAAGCACTCCATATAGATAAAAATAGAATGGGGCGGTCATGAATTAGACTTGTATAGTACAGTCATGGCCAAAGTTTTGAGAATGATACAAGTATTGGTTTTCACAATGTGTACTACTTCAGTGTTTTTAAACCTTTTTGTCAGATGTTGCTATGGTATACAGAAGTAAAATTACAAAAGCATTTCATAAGTGTCATTGGCATGCTATCAATCAATCAACTTCTGGGCCACAAACTGTCTGATGGCTGTCCATTCTTGCCTAATCATTTCTTAGAGTTTGTCAGAATTTGTGGGTTTTTGTCTGTCCACCCGCCTCTTGAGGATTCACCACAAGTTCTCAATAGGATTAAGTTCTGTGGAGTTAACAGGCCATGGACCAAAAATTTCAATGTTTTGATCCCTGAGCCAAGCTCTGCACTGGTGGTGTCCAGATCCCACAGCTGAATCAACTTTAGGAGATGGTCTTGGCACTTGCTGGACATTCTTGGGGACTCTGAAGCCTTCTTCACAACTATCGAACCTCTCTCCTGGAAGATGCCTTGCCCTAAAATTGATGTCATATTCTAAACAGCGGAAAGATAGATGACATTAAATTGATGGCCAGCAGTGATGAAGCACTCTGCTTATTGCTGCACGATCCCAGGCTGTATACCCCAAATCTATAACATGTTCTTTGAAATATGAGGATGGGGAACAGTTCTAGCACTAGTGGGTTATACATCAAACCAGTGCAGCATCAGGATTCCGGACAAAAAGCGGCACATCACTCCCAGTTAAAACAAGCACCGAAACCCATGGACCACAAACGTCCTTGTGAACATCCGACTGGCAGCTGGAAATCTGTATGCAAAGCTAAATGCTGACACCATTAAAATGTATCAAGAATTTCAACCAAATCTGCATGTCCCCGGTCGTGAGGTTGTGTAAAATCAGTTATAGCCATTTGAAACTTCCTGCAGAAGACCTTCCCCATTGATGATGTAGCACATGAAATTAAAAGAGCCCAGGAGCGACTGCACCCAACCCAACTGAACCGTGCAAAAAGCCTGAGACAGGCTAATAAATGTTACCAGCTTAGACATTTTATCTGCGGGCAAACAACAAATTTCGGCGAGGTTGTCGATCTCAATGCCCACAAAAGACAAACAGTGGCATTGTACACATGAACGCAGTAAAAAGCTGAACTTTTTGAAATATGTGCATGAAACAGAACAATCCATCGAGAAGAATCTATCCACATAAAACCCATCCAGCAAATGGAAGTCCATGAAGCGGAAAGAATTCAGATGCAAGGGGAGCAGATTAAATGTCCAGCTTGGCCAATAGAGCCCCAACACCAAAAGACCTAATTAAATCTAAAGCGTCCTTGAATGACTTATAGCTAAGGTCAATAACATCATAGACCATAGGCTGGTGCAAGAGAAGTTGGATCAGCTGAAATTTATCCACAATTTTCTTTGGAACTACTACTACTACTGGGGACAAGACTAAACCTGGAATAGGGGGTATGAAAATGGGTCAGCCATTCGTCCCAAGGCAGCTTCTTGGTGAATCTTCTCCACCAGCAAGTAAGGAAAAACATAAATGGAATGCAGATTCTTTGCAACAGCTTTATGCTACCACAAATGGGAAGTTAATAGCTTAAATGGAAACCCTGACTTAAAAAGAGGCCTGCTCATTATCAGGAAGGAGGAAAAGCCATCTGGCTAGCACCCGCTCGTTCTTGGGGAAATGGGACTTATGAGAGGTGCTCCCACAGCACCCCGAACTCTACTGGTCCATGCCGTGCTCCTAGGGCAGTCCAGTACAGGGTGGGGTCCATAGAAGTTTGAGCAGGCATGCCTATATTTGCAAGGCGCGCCTTAGGAACATGTCCCATTATTAAATGTAAAGCACCAGTTTCTTTGTGGGAGGGGGTGCTATGCTGGAAGCCTTGTGCCCCCACCACTTTGTAACGCCGACTCAGTCTTGCGCACCATATCCATCCAAATTTCAACATCTTTGAAACTGCATGGGATGAAACTGTGTCCACTAGCCCTGCACCTAAATCACTCATCATTAGTGCACCAGATAATACAGCATTATTGATAAATATTTCATTTATCAGATGCTGGTAGCGCCAAATAACATATCATTGCCCATGCAATTTGAGGAATAGGGGGCCAATTGTGTGTAAGATGCACCTGCTGGGTGGGCGCTGACAAAAAGGGTCTGGGGGCTTTTAGCAGTTGCATCCCCCTTAAAACATTGACCTGGGACCCTAAAAAAGGAGAGGGTGGTGACCTAGTCACTCCGCCACCCCCTGGTGGACTTTCAGCACCTTGGGATGTAACTCCCACAGGTCCCCAAGACTGAGTGATACTGGTGGAGGGTGTAAGGCATGGTAGAGATGGCAGGGAGCAAGGAGGAAGGCCATGAGGGAAGATGACTTTGGCGGGGGCACAGGAGCCATCGAGGAGCCTGGAAGAGGTGGCAGCACTTAGTTTCGGGCAAGACGTTTGGATAAGTGGAAATACCAGGGGACAAGATGGAACTAAAAGGAATAGAACATGTGAAAAAAATGAAAACAAAAGGTAGGTAGAATAAGGAACAAAGACTGGAGGAGAAAAGAGAGGACACAGAAGTAATAAATATAGTCAGGGGATGAACAAAGAAGGGGACGGCAAATCAAACAAGGCAAAATGCAAAGAAATAACATACAGCAAGGACAATAGCAATAATACTAAGCCTGATGCTGGTGCCTCTGCTCCACAGAATTTGTGCAGCAAAAAGAAGGTCCAGCTACAACTGGGGTGAGAATATATACCACTGGGGGGAGAATATATAGACCAGACCAAAGACCCTTCCCTGTGGATAGTATTGGCTGGAAGATGTCAGAAGACTTAGTGAATGACTCATGCACAAAAATATTGTCACAGCAATAGAGTTTCTGGGATCTGTCTCGGGACCCTTGGGACTAGCTGTAGCAGGGTTGTAGTGGAAACTAGGAAGCTGGATGACGTTCTTGCTCATAAAGGGAGGATGTGCTCTATTCGTGACTAGATATGACAAAAAGAGGAATGCTGGACTGGACTCCTTAGTGGGAAAATTGACAGGAATCTGGACCTGGTGGACTGGAACCTGGATGCAGGAACAGAGAGACAGAACCCACCACCAGGAACTCAGTACCCCCAAAAGTCCAGAAACACAGAAGACTAGTGTACCAAGACTGGGACCGGGAAGGCTCAGAACTCAGGTAAGGAATACTGGTCCTGAGAACTCGATCACCCTTTCACTCTTTACCCCTCCCTTCCCCTATTCTCCCCACCCCCTCAATTCTTCACCTGTCCATACTAACAGTTCCATGTCATTCTTTTTCACTCCTCTTAGTGCCACCTCAGTGTCTCACTCTATAGTCAGTTTAGAATATATAATTATTTTAACCAATGTTTTTCTGATGCTATCTATACCTATTAGAAAGCTCTGTCATGATGTCTTATTTCTGAATTTGCACCCTTCGTTGTTGTCTCACTCCCCTAATTTTTCCTTTCTGTTTCCCCCATGCATTTCTCAATTTTTCAAAAACTCAATATAATATTGTTTAAAAAAATGCAAGCTATATGCAGGCTACGTCCAAATATAAATCATTCCCCTTATGTTCAGTTTATGTATATATCTTCAAACCTCTTCCAGGCAGGAACCACTGATTGCAGCTATGATGAAGTTTTTAAGGATTTCTCACGCTTTTCATACATTTTATGGCCACCTTCAGACAACTCTCACTTCTTGAGCATTTTCTAAATTATACTGTAAATAACAGACACTGTTCGAAAAAGGGAGTTCCAGAGCATCATGCATGAGCTAGGGGGTTTCTCATGACAGCGTGGGAAATCGCCCTAGTTTATAAATATACCTTGTATCTGTTTATACTTAATTCTGCGTTGGATGATCTTCTATAGAAGATTATAGTTTAGTGTTGTCCTCTTTAATGGTTTATTTTTTTGTCAAGCAGGATCCTGTGGATTATTTTGGCTACAAAGAAGAAAAGAAGTTTGTCTTCAATTACGTTTGGGATATTTTTTGGGCTTTTTTTCTGGACAACTCCAGAATCTTCCATGTGATTTCTTTGAGATAACTGCAAGACCTGTGGAATATTATGGTTTTGGTTATGGTTTCAAGTAATCTGGATTAAAAGTTTACAACATTGGATTCACCACAGATGAAAAAATCAGACCTCACCCCGGTCTGATTTTGCGGGAGCCAGCATTAGGCTGGCAGCACTAGGGTTTTTATCATTACCACAACGATACAATATTTCCTGCAGTGTGAATTTATCAAGCCAGGGCTCATTGTTAAGCCCTGGCTTGATAAAATCCCATTCACTCTGAGCCCTATTGCGCATAAGCATAGTGATAGGACACAGGGAAGTATAAGGACCATCTTCCTATGGACTCCATTAAAAAGGCAAGCTAACTTCATCCTGGCATTAGCTTTTAAAACCTGATGATGCTTTTCATCGCTAGTTAAATTGGGTCACATTGCAATTGCATTCATAGAGGGGTATGTGGACTGTAGTGACTAGCGTTATACAGGTTAGGCAGGATAAATCTCTAATTTCTCCTGCTTTAACTGCTTGATAAATTAAAAAAAGAGCTATGATGACCATTCTCTGGAAAAAAACATCTCCACATTTTTGGCTCATTGCAGCTTGGTAAATAGATCCCTAAAATAGAATTCACAACCATTTTTCAAAATGACAAAGTTAACACAAAATCGGGGATACATGGTACATGGTTCCACTTTTAAACAAAAAGTCACCAAAGAGTAAACATCCTCCTACTCCTTCTTCCCACTTAACTCAACCTCCTTCTTTTCCTTCCTCCTTAATACCTCTTACACATCCCTCTCCCCCCCCCCGTCTACAATATTTAAGTTTAATATTCATTCAGGCAAAGAAAAAGAATAAACTCATGTTTTTGTTTTATATTACTATGTTTATTGAATCTTTTGTTTAAAATATATATGTACCCTTAGATCATATAACCATAACAAATGTGATTTCAGAACTTTCAGTTTCATTGCATTAACAAGTTTGTTCCACCATTTATTTATTTGCCCTGTTTATTGTTTAAAAATAAAAATAAAGACATCTTTACAATAAACCCAAAACATATACACCTTAACATCTTTCTTGTTATGACATGAAGAGGACCCACAAGGCTGACAGGAATATCACACAAGAATTAATATCCTGTCATCTATTTGCACATAAAAAATAGTAATAATTCAAAATCAATAATATTTTCTTACAAACTTTGCAGTGCTTTTGAACTAGTACATGTGTCTCCCTTAATCTGTACTTTCTGCTATATATACCACTTAAACTGTAGCTCAAAACCAGTGCATGAAAAGATACCTTGCCCCCAACTGTGCTTCTTTAAGGCAGGTTTCCAAATGCAGTTTCTTCTGATCCTTACATCTAACAAATCATTTCTTCAAAGAGAAGATAAAGAAAGTAATTTCAACTGCTTCTCTGTGGTTAAGAAATCCGACACTGTGATCATCATCTTTCTACTTTGCTCACTGATATGATTGATATTATTTGCAATAAACAAAAATGGTGTTAAAAAAGAGCATGCAATTGAGGAAGATGTGATTCTTTGTCCTACATTCAGCTTCAAAGTTAAAATAAAGAGAGGGAGGCATAAAATGATGGGAACATATGGGGTTAAAAAGAAGATCTTGATATTCTCAGTTTTTCCAAAAGC
This sequence comes from Mixophyes fleayi, assembly GCF_038048845.1. Taxonomy (NCBI): domain Eukaryota; kingdom Metazoa; phylum Chordata; class Amphibia; order Anura; family Limnodynastidae; genus Mixophyes; species Mixophyes fleayi. The sequence continues at coordinate 54,246,859 of NC_134410.1, forward strand.
ATAGAAATAAAGACTGAAAATAAAAATACCATTATACTAGATATATAATTTTATCATATTTATTACTATACCTTAGCAGAGGCCTGGAGGGGAGCCTAATCCCCTTTTAAAGCACCAGCAGTGAAAGTTTTTCATTAACTTTCTGGACATATCCACATATTCGCTCATTTTACTATATGTGGTATTCTGCCATGAAGAATACAGTGCCAAAAGAGCTAAATGTATTTATTTGTCTACTCTTCTTTCTGCTTGGAGTTTGTGAACATATATATTGGTATGCTTAATAAATGCAGAAATAGACTTGGTCAAACTGGTTTTACAGTCAGATTGAGCTGGTTTTGGGGACCCTTTTTATGCGCTAACTGTTCATAATTTTTTTACTACATTTAATCCATCCTGCAAACATTGGATGTTATGCTTAACCTTAACTATCTGTTAGTCTATGGTCTTCCCAACCCACTAAAGCTTCTTTCAGAAATTACTGTTGTGTAACCGCTTGGTGGTCTCTCATCTTGTACTGAAACAGCATTGGGTTTGAGGGACAAAGGTGTCAATATTTTGTCAGGTTTGTCAAGGTGTAATTATATTGCTTTTACATGTATATATCTGCTGTGTGCACTTTGCGATTCAACATATCTGTCAATAGTTCAGATTTTAATCACTATGAAGAGACTTGATGAACAAAAAAGGAAATGCAAAAATGGATATTTGGTCAGATCAGGTGCTGGGCATGGTTTAGTTTGTTTGCGGTTTTGCCTAATTTTTCATTTGCCATATTTGGCCGGTATTCTTGAGCCTTGCATATCCTCAGAGCGAAATTCCAAGTTTATAAATAACTAAACATACTTGCAGTGTGAAAAAAATTCTTGGCCCTACTCAAAAAGGTTTGTGCTTCAAAGTTTGCCCATTCTTTCCCCCTTTCTCCCTTAAACATGAGGCTGACAAAGCTTTAGATTATTTTGCACTGCATCAAGCACAGCAAATACACCTCCCTAATAATACCCATTTCTTGCAAGTAAAATGGTCATCTTCACTCACACAAGCAAGTCCACAGCACATAACTCGGTGCAATTGTATCACAGATGCAGAAAAACAGCCTTTGCACTGTGCAGTACTATTTATTACTTTTCAAAAAGGACTCCTGATATCTCTAAACATTTTCGATAAATACTTTTCTGCAAACCTCTGACAAAGAAAAATAACATACATTCAAAAAAATTTGTATACTTTATTTAGACTTTGCTTACCATTCCCAATGCATTGCCATTGTGCAGGAGAAACACAAGTGAAACCAATCAGACATTTGCTTTTTCTTTCTAAACACTATTAGAAAAACTACAGACTCAAAATGATTGCCATGGGTTACAGCACCTTTCTCCTGAGTACCAGATTGTCTAAATGTCCCCACCCGTGTTTCATGATCAATGATTTATAAACCACAGGTCACCAAACTTCTTGAAAATCACTAAAATGTGATTTAATGACAGCTCTGTGCTACCTTATTTTTACTCTTTGCAATTTGTGTGAATCTTTTTTTTTCCACAAAGCAATAACTATTATTCTTCTGTGTTTGTGCCATTAACCATTTTCTCATTACTTTCCTACAGTTATCCTTATCCTCTCCCTCTCCCACTGTGCTGGTAATTTCCCTGTTCACATGGCTTTCAAGTCTGATCAATCAAATGGCTTCCTATATCTGTGGCTTTCGAATCTATTTAGAATGTATTGTAATGATTGGTTGGACTTATCTGATGCTCTGATTGTGAGTGATGCACTTCACTTTCATTGATTTCTTTTGTTCTTGCATTGTTCTAAAATATATCTACAAATCAGAAACAGGTGATCCCTTTGATTTAGGGAAGTGAGAAGTGCTGTTACAAGGTAAGACTCATACATCCTGGTGCAAGGAAAAGTCATAGCGCATGAAAAGAGAGAGATGGGGTCAGCAGCTTCTCAGACGGCTGGCTGATCACGGCACTAAATTATAGTCAGCTGTAGAGCAAGGCAGAATGCTCTCTTACGCTGCAAAGAGCTATTGTAACTGCAGTCATCAAATGCAAAATGAAAGCTAGATTGTGAGGTGCATCATGCTGCAAAACATATTTTTTTGAATCTTTTTCATGTGTAACTTGATAAAAATTAAAAACAGCTCACAATGGACATTTAATACTATAAAACAAGGATTGAATGTTTACTTCTGTACATTTTATTATGCATCATTAGTAAAATATTTCTAAAATCAAAGGGAACATTGCGGTCAAATCAACATCTAATTGACATTTAGTAGCTTACCTAACATCTCTACAGATTGTCCACTTAAACATTAAAAACAAGTCAGAGCAGTTTATAGGCTATAGGGGAATTAAACAAAAACACATTTAATTCATTTATAGTATTATTTATATTGTGTCCTGGTCTTGGGGAGAAGGTTCTGAATAGATTACATATGTTAAAATGAGGGTTTCTGTGAGCAGGCAATAGGATGAGTCACATTTGCTCACAAAGTAGGAAATACATTCCACAAAACAACACTTCTCAACATGCAGGGATGGTTGGAATTCACTGCTGATAAGCACTAGAAGCATTTGTAGATTACATTATGGTAGTGGCTCCCAAACATTCTCAGTTCAAGGCATTCTTAGGGTCACCATAATCTTTCCAAGGCACCCCTAAGCGAAAATAATTACCGGGTAGTCCTGTTTTTTAAGTAGTTGGGTCAAAATGACGTAAGATGTATTTAGGCCTCTTCACCATCACATTGTTCCCCTTCATCATATCACTGCACCCCTTCACCATATTACTCTGTCCCCCTCTTCGCCATTTCACCCTCTGTGTCCCCTTCTTCGCCATCTCTCTCTGTCCCCCTTCAGCGTGTCTCTCTGTCCCCCTTCAGCGTGTCTCTCTGTCCCCCTTCAGCGTGTCTCTCTGCCCCCTTCAGCATCTCTCTCTGTCCCCCTCCTTCAGCGTCTTTCTCTGTCCCCCTTCAGCGTCTCTCTCTGCCCCCTTCAGCGTCTCTCTTTGTCCCCCTTCAGTGTGTCTCTCTGTGTCCCCCTTCAGCGTGTCTCTCTGTGTCCCCCTTCAGCATGTCTCTCTCTGTCCCCCTTCAGCGTGTCTCTCTGTCACCCTTCAGCGTGTCTCTCTGCCCCCCTTCAGCGTGTCTCTCTGCCTCCCTTCAGTATGTCTCTCTGACCCCCTTCAGCATGTCTCTCTGCCCCCCTTCAGCGTGTCTCTCTGTCCCCCTTCAGCGTGTCTCTCTGTCCCCCTTCAGCGTATCTCCCTGCCCCCTTCAGCGTGTCTCTCTGTCCCCCTTCAGCGTCTCTCTGCCCCCTTCAGCGTGTCTATCTCTGTCCCCCTTCAGCGTGTCTCTCTCTGTCCCCCTTCAGTGTGTCTCTCTGTGCCCCCTTCAATCTCCTTTACTTACCTTCTTTCCTGATGTCCTCTCTGCTGCTGCTCCTCACTGAGGCTGACGGATGTGATGAAGTCACGCCCAGCAGTCAGTGAGAAGGAGGATCCGGCGCCGGATGATTGGCAAGGTTTTTTTTTCTCTTCTTTTTTTGCTAGGGCGATCGCGGCACCCCTGTGACAGCGCCGCAGCACCCCAGGGAGCCGCGGCACACACATTGGGTACCACTGCATTATGGCATGTCCCTCCACTATTCCCTCTAATCCAAGTGTTCTGGAAATGATAGTGTTAATAGTATAACTTGCTAGGGCAATTGTGCAGATATTTCTGCCAATCCCATTTACTATGAAGAGTCGAAAAGGCAGGTAAGAAAACATAGTTAAATATCTGCACCATTTCCTATTATTTCAAATGTGTACTAAAAATGTATATTAAGTAGAGGACTGTGGGCATTGTGTCTCAAATTAAAATGAAAAAAATATTGTCTGAAAACAATACTGGATTGCTACTTGTCATCGCATTACGCTTGGAGTTTTGACAATTCTCTGGATTGCTACCTGCCCTGACTTTTTGATTGGACTGACCTGACCTTTAGCCTAAATCTTGACCTCTCCTGTATAGCCACCTGCCTTGACCTCTGGCAGGAAACAGGATCTTGGGCCTAATTCATTAAGGATATTAACTTAAGAAACTTCTTATTTCAGTCTCCTGGACAAAACCATGTTACAATGCAAGGGGTGAAAATTAGTATTCTGTTTTGCACATAAGTTAAATACTGACTTTTTTCATTTAGCACACAAATACTTGATAGCTTATTTGTACACTGAAATTTAAAGTTGATATTTGTGTGCTACATAAAAAACAGTCAGTATTTAATTTATGTGCAAAACAGAATACTAATTTGCACCCCTTGCATTGTAACATGGTTTTGTCCAGGAGACTGAAATAAGAAGTTTATTAAGTTAAGATCCTTAATGAATCAGGCCCCTTGTTATCTTTTTTCAGTCTTTGCGGGAATCAACATTTTTCCTGCTATTCAGTTCCCTGAGTGGTACTGTGGGCCTATACTGAATGAGGTGCTGCCCTGGTCCAAGTGGCAGCAGCATCTGCATGAGTGCCCAGTCGCTCACAGGGTAGAGTGTACCATGGCCCCAACCATGTAGAGACCCAGAGGAAGCAATAAGGACAGCAGCTGTGTCAGATGTAAGGACAGACTTTGTTTCGAGGATTTGGGGATAGGATTCTGCAGCAATTAACTACAATACATTAGTGAAAACAACTGTTTAAAACATTACTTAGGGTCCTATAAAATTATATACAGTAATCTTAAATTGCCAATTAATTAATTGATTTAACAGCAATCACTAAAGTATGAACATTACTCTATAAGCATTTACAAATAACTTGATTTCTTAGATGATCACAACAATTCAAATTATGAGTTTTGTAATTTTCTAATGGTATACCCACTGTCTTAACTACCCAAATCTTCAGTATTAAGGATTCAGTACTCTCATCTGCTCTTAGCAGCACTACACAGTATGTATTTAGACCATGAGGCAATCTGATAGGGTGGGTGTGGTAGGAAATTCCATAAATGATTAGTAGCACAGGGGAAGTCTTGTAGGTAGGAATGAGATACAGTAATCAGAAATTGCTTTCCAATAACAGCTCAAGCAACATCTTTATAATCACCAACTTCAAGTTTATGATCACAAATTACAAACAATAATGGCCTAAATATATCCACTCTCTATATGTTGACCAGTTAGTCCAGCATTGATGTCGCCAACCACCTCAATAAAAACATCCTTTTATTGTCTGTAGCTCCTCTTACCTCTTTTCTGAATTATGTTTCCTGCATCTCAGTCTCACTTTATCCTGGTTGAGACTTCTTGCATCTAAACCATGCTCAATTATACACACATCTTCTGATTCTGATGCTGATGGTTGCTGTTTGTGACTGACACTCTTTTACAGATATGAGGTAAGCCTCTAACTTTGTTACACATACCTTCTCCCCAGCAGAGCCAAGATGGTTGAGGCAGAATATGTGGAGAGTGTATATTTATGTGAACAAGCCTGGATGGTGTTTCCGGCGCTGGTGTTGAGAAGAAGAGGTCCCGAATTGATATTCCTGATGAAGACAGATAATGCAGACAGGTAGACAAAATAAAATTAAGCTTCACGTTTTACTATAGCATAGTCCTTAGACCCAGCTGATTTAGTACACAGTCGTGCAGTTTAAAGAATAAGTGAGATTTCAAGGAGTTAAACACTAGAAAGTCCAACAATCCAGAGCCAGGTCAGTAAAAGAATAATAGCATATAATACAGATGCTGGATAAAGTTAAAACAATTGCCAAGCAGCTATAAAAATAATACGTACAAAGGCGCTCATAGACCTCCACATAAGCGAAATATGTGTTCTTCTAAGATAATCCACTCAAAAGATACATGTAAAAATATACAATATATAATAGTGTAGTATGTTCACATTATAGACAACCTTCACTAGAAACGCGAAAAAAGTTCCCAAGAGGATAGTGAGGAAATCCAGTAACTATTCATCACCCAATGGTGCTCATGCACCTTAACCTTATAGTTGTAATGCTTACAAGTTAAAATCTTGAATACTTGCAATGTATGATAGTTGAATTCTTTTGGAAGTTCCATCCTCACCACATCGTACATGGAAACAAAAAGGATATAGAACTATATAGTGTAATACTGCTTTAATCCATAACAATATATATCAGACATAAATAGATAAAATCACAAGTGCAGATAAAAATCCTCAAACCAGTGAGTATAATGCCCGTACAATATAATTTTACTGCTTCTGAGGCTCACTCGCATTTAATATGTGTTGTGGACCTGTCCTTTATGAGTGAAGGCTTTTCCCACGACTGCGTGGGAAAATCCCCTAACACTATAAATAGACCTCGCGACTGTGCTAAGTTCATTGCATATCGGAGCTTCTACAATATAGAATCTGTTTGCTGTGTCTCTCATCTTTTTTATTTTTGGTAAACAAGCATGTTCCGTAGTGGATCTTACAAATATGGGGTCCTTCTGTCTGAAGATAAGAAGACTTCAATCAATAAGGGGGCCCTCCTGGTCGGAAGAAATGAAGAATTTTCCAAGCATGGACTACTGGAATTACAAATAATTTTGGGACATTTACAAGCTTGACTTTGGATACAAATTTCTTTGGGACATAGTTAAGCCGAACTTTGGATATAAATTTATTGGGACTTTGGTTTGCACTCATTTTAGGATTAAAAGCTGCTGACGACAGATGAAATCATCAGTGGTGATTATTATGGGGATTTATTATTTTTAATAAAATTATGTGGTATAAATAAGGGTGTTTAATGTCTTTTATTGGGGTTATAATATTTTTATTAAATATATGTGGTGTGAATGAGAGAGTTGTGTTTTATTTAACATTTTGTATTGTGGAACTACAGGTCCCAGCCAGCTGTGGGTGTTAGGACATGTTGGCACTTGTCGTTCTCCAAGTGTCAACATGCCCTGGCTGCCATGGGTATGCTGGTGCTTGTAGTTATACAAGCATCAGCATGCCCACACTGTTTATGGCACCATGGCTGCTTGGGACTTGTAGTTCCACATAAGAAAATGGCCTCTGTTTGTTTTTTTACACAATTCTCGCCGTTATTACCCTATACCCACCACCCAGGGGTGTAGGAAGAGCCCTAATGCTTTCAGCACTGGGCTGATTGTCCTTAGAGAGGGGACCCGCTCATTTTTTTTTTGGTGGACCCCACTCCCTAGGGAATCCAGCCCAGCGCTGAACAGCCTGGGGTTGGTTTGTCATTATGGCAGGGGGACCCCTGCCGCGTGTCCCCTTGCCATAGTGCCACCCACCCCAGGCTGGTTTGCCTTGTGCTGGTTAAGTGAAAATCGGGGATACCCCACGCAAAATTTTCCCCCGATTTCCACGTAACCAGCAATAGCCTGGCAGCAACAGGGTTAATAGTGCTCAGGCGGGGGGACCCCATGCTTTTTTTTGTAAACCTTTATCTGTGTTTAAACTTTTGACAGCCGCAGGGACCTCGGCTCTATAGACAGGGTAGTGTAACAGTTATGTGTTTACTAATCCCGCTGCTAGGATGCAGTGTGTTGTATGTAGCGATTTTTAAAGCAAACTCAGGAGGGTTTGCTTAATCGCAGCTTCATACATTTGAGACTTGTATAGTTAGAGTAGCAAACAATCGGGAGTTTGATCTCTATCGATTTTGAAAATAGCGATTTTGACAGAAACACAACTCTGGCGATTTTACATGAAATCTCAGGTTCATACATCAGCGAGTTTCAACTTTCCCGAGAAGTCACTGGATTTGCAAAATCGCACCTTGATACATTTACCTCCTGCTCTCATTTTTAAAGTAAGCTATATATCCAATCAATGGAAAAGACCTAGCAATGTTATGTGATTTAAAATTATTATTTTTTTGTCATTTCGGTTTCATTCCAAAAGAAAAGGAAAGATAAACAACATTTAGAATACGGTAAATTCTATTGATAAATTTGAATATAAAATTAACAATATTGAAATTATAGAGGTTTTTATAGGTGAATGACAAGAGATGTCTTCAGGCGAATCATGAATATTTTAGCAATGATGAAGCACAGAAATACTTGGCAAAGAAGGTTTTAACAATTTGCCCCACTGTGCTATATTCTTGTGAAGGAATTCACTACTCCCCTAAGGCCCACCTCATATTAAAACAAAGTTGCACTTTGAAAACAGTTTGGGTAGAGAACAACTAATAGTTGGAAAATTACTTTCTTTTCTTTCAGTCAAGTTGTAATATAAAGGTTTGTGCTTGTCAGACCTCAGTTTTAAGCAGTAGGCAGCAATTGATAACTGTCACATTCAATTAATTTGGTATTTGTACTTAAACATTCCCTGTGTAAACTATTTTTATATTTTCTTTGCAGAACAAAGTTGTTGAGCCTCTAGCAGAATAAAGGGTGCCAAGAAATAAACCTGGATAACAAATGAGAAATAGTTAAGTAGTTGAAATTTTAGCTCAGATTCTCAAAAGGGCATGAAATACCGGAGCACTGGCATCTTGAATAATAATAGTTTATAATGAACAAAAAAGAAATTGTGCTAGTAGAAGGTTAGATACTAGTAATTGTATTTGCAATTTTGGTATAATATTGTTGCACGGTTACAACACTTAAATTAACAAAGCTTACTAAAATACATTCATTAGAACTTTATAATGAAAAATAAATTAAATCTACCTTTCCTTAGTTTCAACATTTTTTATAACTTCCCACACATACCGATAAATAAATTGACCTATTTGATTGCAATAATGGATTACTGCTGCTTATAGGATGCCTGTTTGCACACTAATTCCATTTGAACTGTGCATGCACACTTTGACACATAAACTGCAGATTGAAGATGTTTCACTTTCTCTGCTATAAACCACAAATACACCTTAAGTACTAAATGCTTATCCAAAATAAAGACACAACACCCGAGTTTGTTGGCAAAATAATAGGTCACAGTATATTAAAGACAAATGGTGGAGGAAAAGGCAAATTGTGAGGCGGCCCAGCCGATCGCAATAACCAGTGTATGGTCACCCGGAACTAAATCTCGGTCCCAGGACCAAAGTCCTTTACAATTAGCAGGTGCTAAATCTAACGTCAGAATGACTACACCTCTTCTGGACTCACAATGATGTGCCCGCACAAGGCAGGTCAAGGGATCCTCCTCACTAGGGGACCAAGAGCCAAAGTACTTTGAAGAGAGTAGTGACTCGCAGCCAATCAGTGATAGCACTGTATGAACTGGTCACCGACTCACAAATGCCTTTCTGCCATAGCTGGAGACCTTTAACAGCCTATAGACTGCCACCAAGTAACCGAACTACCACCCCCAATCTCCAATACATCTGCTCCATAAAATAAAATAACCCTTCTTCCGTGAGGAGGACTCCATCTAAGCGATAAAGATGACTTTGATCGGAGCTGAATAACGGATGGCTAATGCCTGGACTACCCACCCTGTAGCATTGTTTAATTTCTTCAGCACACTCTGCACTACAGGGGCCAAAATCTGACATCTCCAAGAGAGTCTGGGGATCATGTCTGACCAGCATAAAGTTACCGCTGGCCAGCAGACTTTATCGACCACAGGTCCTCTCTAATGGCAATAATTAAATCAAGTGACTTGCTTTTCCCCATGTCCTTAGCTCCTAAATGCTGGACTAATATATCTGGGGGGCTAGCCTTTTCTATCTCAAGCAACAAAAAAGGCATTAGTGCCAACCATCCTAAACCCCTCTAACCTAGCCATCGTACGGTTATGGGACACAAGAAAAGGACCAGTTGTTTGCTGCAGGGTGTCTGACTGCCCAGTGAACATAAGAGTGTCCAACTACCCATATACAAATCTTCTCCAAACAGTCATCAGAAACTGGCCAAATCTGTCCATATACTGACCACACATGTTTGCACATAATTACCTGGTAGCAAACTAAGTTAAGGTTGGGGGTGCGGTAAACCATATGAAAGCGAAAACCCACAAAGCCCAGAAGCTCACCACTAATCAGGCCTTGATCTGAGTAGAATATTGGAAAAATCCCTTCATGCCGTTGCTAAAAGCGACGAGCAGTTAAGACCTGGATTACCAAAGCAAGAGGTGGAGGTGTTGAGGGAAAAGAAACCTTGCATCACTTAGGTCGTATGTAGGTTTTAGAGGCTTTAGACTTCCATCTACCCAGGTGTTTAATGGATGAGATGAAAGCTTCCGCTTCAGTCATGGCAGTAACCGCCCCAATCCCAAAGGAATGGGTGCTGCAAAAGCTGGGTTTAGACCCGCTTTATTCCAGGGAATTTTTAAATAAAGAATTGCATTGAAATTTAGAGAGGGAAGATCCATGGTGTGTACCAAATGAAGACACCCCTCAGGGTTCTAACCCCTACCAAATTAGGTACAGAGATCTACTGGGTGTTTCCTGGAGTCCTTGTGTGTAGGTAAACTTATTCAACAGCATTTTCCTTAGCTTGAAGATAAGCCTTGAAGCCTCCAAAATTCCAGCTGCCTAGGGATTTAAATGCAGCAACGAAAAACTTGTAGCCGCCCCAGACCTAAGGAGTTAATGCCGCAAAGGGACAGATCAATACCCATCAACCACACAGAACACTGAAATAGAGTGTTTAACTGAAATTTGGTTGGAGGAGCCCGGCAGCATGACTAAATTGAGCTCCCCCAGGGGGTCTGACTCCATAAAATGGGGTAGTAAGTCGACCAAGCATATGTGCAAGCGTGTCAATCCAGTGACCTTTTATAGCTGCAATGGCAGATACTTTTTGTTATAGGATTGCTGTTCAGCATTACAGATAAGCTTGTTTATGTTTTATTTTTGGGAGTGCATTTTTAAATTTTTTTAATAAATTGCTGTGTAATATATACTACACTATACTCTCTACCTCCTGCTATTCCTCCATATCACCACCTATGGAAGTGACTATTTACGGGGAGATATGACTCAAGGACGTGTTCTAGCATGTATCACTGATGTGCTGATGAATTATATAGATCTTGTACACATATTTTATATTATATTGCCTGGGCATTTTGGCTTTTCTTCCTCCCTAAGTGTTATTTTATTATACTTTCGGTCTCACTGAGTGGTAACTGTGTGGAAGGGATTGGGTCTTCTATCCTCACAATGTGCACCAGGGACTATACAGAATTATTACACTATTATTGCCTATTTCTGCATTATTCCTACATGGTTTTGGTGAGATCCAGAGGAACATCTCGATTGAGGGGAGGATCAACCATCTAACAAGGCCATTTGTCAAGTCATAATTGGTACGCGTATATTCCCCCGTTTGGGTTCTATTATAATATATTACACTATGAGGCGCCTTGCTTTAGCTTTATTTTAGAAATATATATATAAATATATATATATATATATATATATATATATATATATATATTTATACAATCACATAATGTGTGTTTGATAATGCATGTAAAATAGAAAGAGAATGAGTGTGTTTAAATGAGAGAGACAGAGGGAAATGTAACAAGCACATGTGTGTATGTGTTTAAATAGGAAGCATTTATGTATGCGTGCAAAGAGAGTGTGTTTAAGTGGAAGATAGATGAGCATGCATAATGCTTGTGTGTAATAAAGAGAGATATCTGTAATGTATATGTGTTTGTGTAAGTAAGTGGATGTGTTTGAGGAGAGCATGTGTAAGTAGGGAACATGTGTTCAGGCCTAAGGGAGTATACGGCAGCATGCAGAAGAGAGAGAGATGGGAAAAGAAAGCTAGAGTCCATTGTAGTGTAGATAGTAAGCATTCATGTGATGGGGGAGGAGCTAGCCTTTGTAAAGCATGTGTAAAAAAGTTACTTAAAGGTTCAGAAAGTTAGTAGAAATAGATAGAATCTTTACAAATACATGCAAGCAACGTATATTCTAAATCAGTAAAACAATATATGCAAGCAGAGTTAATGGATAGAATACATGAAAGCAGAATATATAAAATGTGGGGGGTGTTGACCTCTGCCACACCCCCACAACTGGACACTGCCTGTCTTTGTGCCTAGTTGTACTTCCTGTCCTATGAAGCACATGTTTTTCTTTGTTTAAAATGCTTTCTGCCAAATGCCACATGCGAAAGACAATTTCTTTGTTTGAAATGCTCACTGCCAAATGCCACATGTAATTCTGTGTTTGATATGCTCTGGCTTTCAGCCTGTTCATATCTTAATCTGCACAAAAGTTTGGCACATGCAAACAGCAGTGGAATGTTATTGGCCATTATGCGTGGCTCAAACTCCGCCCACCATGATTGCGCCATCACAGGCTCAACAGCGGTGATATAGAAGTTTCTTCACACTTTTAAAGTACTGGAGAAAATAATTGCTAGTAATGTTTGAAAGTCAAGTAAGAGCTAAGTCACAAACTATGTGACCTCCTTTTGTGTATTAACCTACTGCTCACTTAAGGCAACAAGACATATGGTCAGGGCCGCAGGTAAGTCTATGGAAATCCCAAGCCCACTAGCTAAATGTTCGACTGTGATCGCTGACTTTCAGTCAGATGGCAAGTAATGCCGCATCAGCTCTACCCATGTAACTCCCAGGTGTAAATGACTTCTATAGCTAACTCTATATAAAAACATCCCAGTCATCCGTTAGTGTAATGCTCGGTACAGCATCAAAAAAGAAAAGTGGTACAAATTGGTGCCTTATTTTAAAGGGGCCTGGAGGCAGTCATTAAAGTAACATAAGGGAAACCTCAGGTACTCATCATTCTTAACATGTATCTATCGTATACGACTACTATAACAGGCTAGCGAAGTCAGGCAAGCGTATAAATTGACATGGGTCAAAATAGCACCTAAGAATGCTCCTCCTGTCAAACAATGTATGCATCACTGTATGTTAGAAAGATCCACAAATGAAAATCAATGTAGGTAAGAATATCCTCGGATAACATGCCCCAAATCTGACTTTAGTCCCCGATGAAACTCGTGGTGCAGCAAATCATTAAAAGTGTGTAAAGTGTAGTGGGTAACTAGAATGTACTTTGGAATGATCTCCTTTTATCTTACTTTCTAAAAATATAAGTATTATGCTATGTCCCCTGATCCAAAATTAGTGGACTAACACCTGTTACCTTTTGTCACCCAGGCACTATAAGGCCTTAAATGTGAAGTAAAGAGCTGGACAGTGTCAGGTACCTGTTCAGGAAAAGCGTAGGTTTGGTAAACCCCTGAATTTACTGCTTCCACGAAATATCTACTTGTGTAAATTGTAGTGAGTGAAGAACTTAAATTGTACACACAGAAATTTCAAAAGGGAATAAGGAGAATGTGAAAGAAAGGAGCAAAAGAGTAGCTATGAACGGCAGCTAAGATAGAGGAAACATAGAATTGAGAAACATGTGGGACAGGATAAGATGAAAAGAATATACTGAGACTGCGCTAATAGCTGTCTTATATGCTGGATTTCCAGCAGACAAAGACTATAGTCAGAACACACTGGGGAAGGAACAGAAGTGGAAGAGAGCGACAGACAACTGATAATCCGATCTTGCATATAGCTTTCCCAGCAATTTCCAGCAGAGAAAGAGGATTCAGCATGCTATGGGAGGAGATATAGACTATCCTTGGGAACACTCCCATGGACTTCCTAGTGGCTGGGGTCTGCAGGGGACTTAACCCACGAATGGGTAAGCACCAGACGTTAACTCTATCACCTGAGTTTAAGATTGTTTAGCTTATGGCATCACTTATCATTAAATCTACATCAAGAAACACTTGTGTCTTCAGAAGGACCTAATACAAATAAACCAGAGTCATGTAGAGTGTATGACAACTGTATCAAAGCTGCAGCTTTTATGTCATTGTAGTTTCAAACCTTTTACTCTAATATCTATGTAGTACCCTCCACTGACTCAAGAAATTTTAAGACACTCCCACTATCACTTACCTTGATACATCTTTTCCTCTTTTAAATTGTTTTAGTTTCAACTTCCATCTTTGGACAGTCATGGCCAAAAGTTTTCAGAATGAGACAAATATTATTTTTCACAAAGTCTGTTGCCTTTGATGGCAGCAGACTTTTGCAAAGATTTTATGATGGCAATTTGCATATACTCTAGAATGTCATGGTGAGTGATCAAATGACTGACAATGAAATTTATAACATAATCCAAAAACAACATATCCACTGCATTTAATCCCTGCCACAGAAGGACCAGCTGACATCAGGTCAGTGATTCTCTCGTTAATACAGGTAAGAGTGTTGACGAGGACAAGGCTGGAGATCACTCTGACATGATGATTGGGTTGCAATAACAGACTGGAAGCTTTAAAAGGAGTGTGGTGCTTGAAATGATTGTTCTTTCTCTGTTAACCATTGTTAGCTGCAAGGAAACACATGCAGTCATCATTGCTTTGCACCAAAAGGGCATCACAGGCAAGGATATTGCTGCTAGTCAGATTACACCTAAATCAACCATTTATGGGATCATCAAGAACTTCAAGGAGAGAGGTTCAATAGTTGTGAAGAAGGCTTCAGGGCGCCCAAGAACGTGCAGCAAGCACCAGGACTGTCTCCTAAAGCTGTGGGATTGGAGCACCTCCGATTCAGAGCTTCCTCAGGAATAGCAGCAGGCAGGTGTGAGTACAGCTGCACACATAGTGAGGCGAAGACTTTTGGAGGATGGCCTGGTATCAAGAAGGCCAGCAAAGAAGCCACTTCTCTCCAGGAAAAACATCAGGGACAGACTGATATTCTGCAAAAGGTGCAGGGTTTGGACTGCTGAGAACTGGGGTAAAGTCATTTTCTCTGATGAATCCCCTTTCTGATTGTTTGGGGCATCTGGAAAAACAATAGTCCTGAGAAGGAAAGATAAGCTCTACCATCAGTCCTGTGTCATGCCAACAGTAAAACATCCTGAGACCATTTATGTGAGGGGTTGCTTCTCAGCAAAGGGAGTGGGCTTACTCACAATTTTGCTTAAGAGCACAGCCATGAAGAAAGAATGGTACCAAAACAACGTCAAAGAGCAACTTCCCCCAACCATCCAAGAACAGTGTAATGACGAACAAGCCTTTACCAGCATGGTGAAGTACCTTGCCATAAGGCAAAAGTGATAAATAAGTGGTTATGGGATCAAAACATCAAATTTTGGGTCCATGGCCAGAAAACTCTCCAGACCTTAATCCCATTGAAAACTTTTGGTCAATCCACAAGAGGCAGGTGGACAAACAAAATCCCACAAATTCTAAAAACTCCAAGCATTGATTAGGCAAGAATGGGCGGCCATCAGTAAGTATGGGGCCCAGAAGTTGATTGACAACATGCCAGGATGAATTGCAGAGGTCTTCAAAAAGATATGTCAACACTTCAAATATTGACTGCATAAACTTAATGTAATTGTCAACAAAAGCCTTTGACACATATGATAATGCTTGTATATTTGCTACATATACAATAGCAACATCTGACAAAAAGGTCTAAAAACACTAAAGCAGTCAACTTTGTGAAAACTAATTCTTGTGTCTTTCCCAATACTTTTGGTCATGACTTTAGAAGCTCGACTGACCCCCAACACAGGGGGGAGGGTCAGACCCCAGAGTCAACAAAAACAATGCAACATATACTTATTTCTTAATGAACTAAACTGAATTTATACTACTAATAACTTACCCAATTTCTATATGGATCTTGACCTTTTTCAAAGTACTTATTATCCAGGAAGTTTGTAACAACCAGAGTTAATCTAGCCACTTACAATATGCAATTGAGAAAGTAACAATGTAATGTCATAGCCCATTTAGTATATAGTTAATACATACAGTTTTCGACATCCCTTTCTAGAATTAAATATTTAATGTCATGTAATTACATTTGTCTTACGAAGAAATACATTTTTTATATAGTTTTAGACTCCTATCTTTTCAGTAGAACTAGAGAATGATTGATATTAGCCTTTAGCTTAACAAATGGTGTACTGGATTCAATCGTTAGTAACTAACTTCTTTTATCATTTAAATTAGTCCCAAGGCAGTTGTTATACCAGTGTAGCCAGACCAGGAATATTCTTTATTTCTTTATTTTCCTTATCCTGTTGGTAAGTTAAATAAAACCAGCGTTAATTTTCAGTTTGAACTTTATTTATTTCCAAGAGGGAGTAATATTGTTATAATTATTCAGCTATCCAGTGCTTTTATTTTTAATTCTTCAAGTATGGGGTTTATCAGGTATAAAATTATGCACTCGCTTCTGAAAGTGTTTTTAATGAGTAATAGTTAAAAAAAATAGATAACAGCTGATCTTAAGATTGAGGATAAATTTTAATATTTTGGAGGCCAATCATCTGGCACTTGGGAAATTCAAGAACTTATCTGGAAACTATCTCCAGTCTGTTGTCTTGTTAGTTTTTTATTTGATCTGGTTACCATTTAAATACCTTTTTTTATCATTTTTAACTGCAAATAAAATAATTAATATTGGGTGGTAGTTAATGAATTTTATTCTTTACGCTCTTTATTTATTTTCATACTGTCTCTTGCATTCATCTTCCTGACTAACTTGTCAACAGGGGTACCGATATGAGGCCAGGTAAATATATACTGAGGTCTTTTTTTGTCCCCTTCATGATTAAGTGTAGACCCTATATGAGCCGTGTTGTGAGTGAGGGAGAGTGACTGTGCAGACTAGTAACTTTCTATTGGTCTGTGCATTCACACCCCTGAGGCTGCACATGCAACACCTACTTTTGCAGTGGCTGTGTGCAGCCTAAAGGGGTGTGCATAAGAAGCAGTTGCACTGGGGTCCAGGAATACTCTCTGCGGCCCTGCTTGTCAATGTTTTTTTCACTTGCTTTCACTGTATTCACTAATTATCCTACCTTTCAATAATCCTATATCTCTATAGCACTCTTTCTTATTACAGCATTTTATTTATATTTTCTATTACTTTCTCCATTATATTTTCATTCTTTGCATCTGCCTTACCTATGTGTCCCAGTAGTCAAGCAATGTTCATATAAATGCATTTATAATTTATGTTTTTATATATACAGTATGTATATTATTTTAAGTTCTCAAAGATTGATAAAAGTTCCTCATATAAACTTGTTTTTATCAACGGTTCTTTTACAGTTGTTTGAAGTGACCACAACTTGTGAATGTGCATTCCTTCTGCTTCCACAGTGATGTAATAGGCCTCCTGCTGGAATAACTGATGTAATGTTCAACTCAGCTCATGAAAAAACTGAGGGGTAAATGTATCAAACCTTCTAAAAAGGAAAATTGGAGGTGTTGCCCATAGCAACCAATCAAATTGTAGATTTTGTATGTTTAGTGCATTTTAGAGATGAATTTTAAAATGTGTTCCTTTACAAAAAGACAAAATAGCAAAAAGACAAACAATTAGGTGCTTGTGTGTCTTTAAGATGCTTCACCAAACGCTGCTACAACTTTAAGCAGGTACTGTCCCTGCTAAATTATTCAGAAGCTGACAAATCAAAATTCAGATGAGCGCTGGTTGAAGTGAAATAAATATATCTTAAATGTATTTAATATATAAACAAATAAAAATCACATATAGTGATGCATATATTTAACAAACTAATTATGGAAATAAAAAATACAAATTCAAATAGAGCCAGATTACTCTCCATTGTTAATACTGAGCCAGCACTTATTAATCGATTAATTCCGGTGAACACATATATCTGGAAATGCAGATTTCTTATACTCCAAATGTTCAAAAACAATTCTTCTTGTGCATCCAAACTGGATTATTGCTCTATTTTGTTGTATAATCGGATTTCATTATCACAATGCAAATTCACATCGAAATTTGATCCAATAGTACACAGAAATTCATAGTTCCATTTAATTAGCCTTTCCATTGCAGTTGGCTGTTAGAACTTGGATCCAAATCAAAACATGCTTTTAAAGAGGCAGACTCTAATCAAAAAGGTACGTAGATATAGATTCAATACATCACTGGTAGGGAACATATTCCCACAACTATTTAAAACGATAGAGTCAGTCCATTTAGGCAACAAACCAAAGCCAAACAATTCCACAGTCCACAGTTGTATTTAGTATTGTACCTTACTTCCAAAAGGGCACCTGACTTCTGTGAAGTTGAAGATGATCCATATACCATAGAGTCCACAGTAGATGTTGAAATTGAGGAGCTGGAAAGGTTTACTGTTTGCCACTAGCGTACCACTGACGCGTTTCTTCACCTCTTAAGGGGCTGTTTCATCAGAGGTTAATACGTACAACATATGGGCACCTTTAAATACCATTTGATATATTGTAGAGACCAATCATCAGCGATCTCCATTTAAGTCCATTTAAGTCACCTTATTTAGTGATGGTAATAGAACAACATTAAAATTAAATTTCAGACTTCTTTATTGTACATTCTCAAACAGCATCTTATAATATGAAATGGCTTACCTTATCTTATAGGGCTCAGGCATCATAAAACTTATAATACATCATTCCGTTCATTATGTAAACAAAAAAATGTGATAACCAGCCCAGCTTATGTCAGCAAATCGTATCATGTTTATGTACTAGCCAATCGTATCTTAAATCTCAAGTCACATGAATGCACACAGCAATGTCAAATAGACCCAATCTTCTTGTTGTTTACTACACAAATATTTCCATACTTACATCACATGATCTAAACAGCCAATTATTATACAATAATGTCATAATTGCTCTAAGCCTGTGTCTGAATAAATAAACCTATTTTATTATTATTATTACTATTAGTATTTATTTATAGGGCGCCACTAGGTATCCGTAGCGCCGTACACGGACAGACAGAAACACGGTACAGGGTGAGACAGCACGGAACAGTTAACAAAAAGCACAGTAACTCGGAAGCTCAACGTACAGCTAGATGAAAGGTGAGAGGCCCCGGGGGTAGAGAGAGGGGTAGAAGGGCCTCACGGAAGAGACAAGGAGCCGGAGAGCAGAGTTAAGGTGGTGGAGAACAGGAGGAGAGTAATATTGAATATTAAATACACTGCTTAATTTAGATAATTTAAAAGTAAAATGAAAATGAGAATAAAATACATTCATAAAAGATGTGTGACAAACTAATCATCTAAAATCCACTATCCTATATTAAGCATATATCTAGTGTAGTGAAATAATTAAATTATAGATATACATTTTGGCATATCATTCACAAATGTTTTCAAATATTGATCCAATCAACAGATATGCCTTTTCTAATATTCCATAAAAAGCACCATACTGAATCAAATATAAGTTATTCCTATTAAGTTACGTTAGGGACCATCAAATGTTATTTAGCTCAATTGTTTCATTTAGACCCTGTGGAATCAGCGTTTTTAATCAAAAGATTCAATATGCCTTTCGTTTAGAGAGGAGATTAAAACAGTCACCTCTTCTCTTAGTCACCTGAACCTGTTCAATGGCTCTAATTTTTAGGTCTTTCAGTGATTCTATTTCACAATTCTTAATATGACAATACAAACTATGAGTTTTCACTTGTTTTAAAAAGTTTCTGCAGTGCTCTAAGATCCGCAAATGGAGGGGTCTAATTGTGTGGCCTATATACTGAATACCTCATACACAATATATAAGATAAACTACATAATTGGATCTACAGTCCATAGCAAATTTAATAAAAAACTTTTCCCCACCAATAAAGGATACAAATTAATTTGTCCTATCTTCCACAAAACCACGTGAGACATCGTGATCTCCCACATTTATAAAAACCATTAGATCGTGTATTTAACCAACATTCAGGATTACTGAATACTTTACTGATCCCTACAACCCTGCTATCCTTTTCCTCCTTAAAAAAATTGGGAAGTAACATTTCTTTCACATTTTTAGCTCATCTAAAAATAACAATCTTTCTGTTCACATAAGGACCTAACACCTCATCCAATTCCGGTATTGCTGTGTTTTTGTGTATTATATACCTAATCTTATCTGCTTCCCAATTATATTTTGTAACCAAAAAACAGATTTATCATCTTCTTCCCTTTCTAAATACTATAGAAATGCAATTGCATTAATCCACCTGTTTGAGTGATGTCCCATAACTGTAGTTTGCACATCCACACTGTCATTCTAAAATTAAACCACTAACTAAATGATATTATTTCATTTTGTGGTATTTTCATGCCTTGTTCTATAAGCTTTGAACTGTATGCAGCTGGAAATAGCTGTAAGAATTTTATTAATGCACACTTAGTGACTGCATTTGAATAAATTACCCCAAATATATGATGAAATCTGTATTTTCTTTTATAAACCATTTCCCCTTACACAAATGTAACCCTTGAAGTCTAAACTATTTGACCACACTCAAAACAATTAATTGACCTTATGCAATACGCCATGCTCATAACTATTTTGGATTATTGCTATTTTAGTAAATAACTTGAACAATAGATAAAAACAAACATCAGATTGAACATCAAAACAAAACGTCAACAATTGAATGTCATAGAAATGAAAATAACTTTCTTGTTTCTAAAACAAACTTTGTCTTTAGGAAATTATTAATATGAATTTTTAAAGGGAAATAAATTGTTGATTTTCTGATATTTCATCTAAATTTCTTTTGTACATGTAGCACTAAATAAAATATTGTAGTAATAATAATTAATGTTAATTATGTTTAAAGGAATCCATTTTTTTCATTAATATATTTTGTTAAGCTGGTTTTGGGGCAGTTGCCAAATTAAGACTATGGGGGAAACTTGGTAAAGCTCCTAAGAAATGAAAGTGGAGGTGTTGCCCATAGCAACCAATCAGATTCTAACTAACATTTATCTAGTACATTGTAGAAAATTTTAGCTAGAGTCTCTATTTTCCAGATTCTCTCCTTTAAAAAGCATATATCAAGACAGTAGATCCAGTTCTATCACAATTGTGATATGTGCAATATGTGCAATTGTTCCAGGAGAAGAGTAGTCAGGAGGCAGTCCAATAAATAACCTTACATTCATTAATGCGTTTTGATCTATACATAGATCCTTGTCAAGCTAAACCTTGACAACTTGAGTGTGGAAAATAATTGGGAACGGAAAGAGAATAGAAAGAACTTGCATTGGAGTTGAATTTAATCTGATTATTAATGGAACTATTAAATTTGACTTCGTGATTAAAGATTATGAAATATATTGAAGAATAACTGAATTTTGAACCAAGGCTGTATAAAGGTTTTATATGTTTATTGATACCATTGTAAAAAACCTTGTTTGCCAGACTAATTAGCAGCAACTAACTAAGCCATATTATTTTATTTGTGTTTTTGATTTAGTGGTATTCCATTTAGTTTGGTAGGGTTGCTGTGGTTGTTGAAGCACGCTGGATAATTATTTTTGCTTTTAGAAAAACAATATGACGAGCATGCAATGAAATAATTAGACACAATTATATTCACTATATGAATATTTTAAGACTAAATCCCATGGGTACAACAGGACTCTGTAACTTATATGTCCTTTGTAGACTCTGGGACTTTCTGAAGTATAATTGAAGATTCACATTCTTGATGGGTAGATGTAGCTACTATAGTCTCTGGAGTTACATCTTATTGAATAGACATTTCTGTGAAAGCAACTTGAGGTTGTTAAAGTAACATTTTGCTTTTGAATTCATTCAAAACCAGTTAAACTATTTTGAATTGGTTCAACATTTGAGCTTGTAACCTCCATCCGTTGTGTATTAAGGATTTTATCTACATGACAAAAGCATAAGCCTTACACATCATCAACAGTAAACATTAATGGACTAGGGGCCTGATTCATTAAGGATCTTATCTTAAGAAACTTCTTATTCAAGTCTCCTGGACAAAACCATGTTACAATGCAAGGGGTGCAAATTAGTATTTTGTTTTACACATAAGTTAAATACTGACTGTTTTTTCATGTAGCACACAAATATCAACTTTAAATTTCAGTGTACAAATAAGCAGTGTACAAATCAAGTATTTGTGTGCTACATGAAAAAACAGTCAGTATTTAATTTATGTGCAAAACAGAATACTAATTTGCACCCCTTGCATTGTAAAATGGTTTTGTCTAGGAGACTGAAATAAGAAGTTTCTTAAGTTAAGATCCTTAATGAATCAGGCCCTAGAGCTTGAAATTGTTTTCTCCTGATTGTCATTTGACCTTTCAATAATCTCATGCTAAAATTTCTTGACCACTATCAAATTTTCTACTTGGTGTTTGATACATATTTTTGAGTTGCTTGTTATAGACTTCTTTATGTACATCTAGGGGTAAATGTATCAAGATGAGAGTTTTCTGGCGAGTTTGAAAAGTGGAGATGTTGGCTATAGCAACCAATCAGATTCTAGCTATCATTTTGTAGAATGTACTAAATAAATGATAGCTAGAATCTGATTGCTTTTTCAAACCCACCGGAAAACTATCACCTTGATACATTTACCCCCAGGTTTTAATAAGTCCCAACAAGATCTCCGGTTTCTGATAGGGAACACCATTGCTGGAGTTTGCCCTCTAGTAGCATGTTCAGAAAATTGATAAACAAATAAGAAATTGATGATTTTGTGTTGTAGAGTCATTTACTCATGACCTTGATAGATTTCCTGAATGTTTAAACACATTTTTCAGCTAATCCAGTTGTGTCTGGGTGGTATGGTGATGAAATGAATTGTTTTATGCTATTACTTTTCAGGAATCTCTGGATGTCTTTTGAAATTAACTGACATCCATTATTACTACACATTTGCTTGGGTAACTCCTTTCTAGAGAATGTAGTTCTCAAAACAGCAATAGGCTTCTCAGATGAGGTGGACCTCAGACCAGATAGAATGTGCACCCACCACAAACAGAAACATGTGATCCGTGAATGGTTCATCAAAATCAATATGAACTTTTTGCCATGGAGATTTGGGATATTGCCAAGGGTGTAATGGACCTGGCGGAGGTTTATTTTGAATCTTTTGACATTCTTCATCAACATTTATCATCAACATTTATTTATATTGCGCCAGGAAAATCTGTAGCACTTTGCAATTGAGAACAAACAATGTAATAAAACAATACTGGGTAATACATAAAAACAGAAAGGGTAAAAGGGCCCTGCTCGCAAGCTTACAATCTATAGGACAGTGGAGTCTGAAACACGAGATCAAGTCCCACACATTGAATATTGGCCCAGCTAGGCTGGATGGCTGGACCATTTAACCTGGCTAAAGAGTTCTTAGTGAGCTTTATGATCCAGTAAACAGCAATGTTGGTCAGGGGCTCAAAGGCCTGTAGTCTTGTGTGAACTGTGTAAAGGGTGGTAATAGAGTAACCTGGTGAGGTTAGGATGCTGGTTGAGGAATATTATAAGCTTGCCTCAAGATGTAGGTTTTCATACAACGCTTGAAGGTTTGAAGACAAGAAGACTTGAAGAGGTTTGAAGACTTATTGTTTATCTGCTATCACAGTTAAAATTTACCTCCCCCTCCAATGCAACATGGTTTTGCCTTACTTCCTTAACTTTCCTTAATGAATCAGGCCCTGATACTCTGGGCCCACACATTAATCTTCCTTTGACTAAACAAAATTTGATTTCTTCTTTCTTAAATTCCTAGATACAATGAGTTGCCATGTATTGGCCAACATTTAACTGTAATATCACACACTTTTGATAATACTGAGTCATTTCTGTTTTTTCGATTGATGACAGCATTAGGTATTGAAAGCTATTCTCAAGAATGAGGACCATCACTGTAATCTGGCAGCTGTCGCTTCAGAAACTTCTTTTTGAGCGGTAAATATAGACACAACAGGTTGGTGGTCTGTGACCAATATAAACTTCTGTCCATAAAGATACTGGTGGAATTTCATTACATCTAATACAAGGTTTCAAGCTTTACGTTCAATTCGAACATAATTACATTCAGCCATTGTTAAGGATTTAGCTGTAAATGCGATTGGTCCTTTACTGTCATCCAGTAGAGTATGTGATAATATTGCCCCTATTCTATCATCACATGCTAACTTGATAGGTAGTAATGGGCCAAAGTGCCAAAGGAAATTATCTAATGTGATCAGTTTGTAAAAGGTCTTTTCAAAATTTGTAGAAAAAAAATAAAAAAAATAAATTTGTATTTCCATAGTGCTCCCTTCTTTAAGAGAGCACTGAATGGGTTTTATACCATTGATATTTCAGGGAGAAATTTGTGTTAAATATTGTTGATACGATTTCAACTTGGCCATGGATTGTGATTATAATACTCTTTTGCTGTAATTACTAAAAGGGCAAATCCTGCCTCCAATTTAATTTTTACCTTTATGCTCACCAATTCAGGGCTGATCTATATTACTTAGCCATTGGATCTATTATACTGTACAGTTTAAGACAGGATCAATCTTTTTTCTGTTTCTTGACTGTTGGATGAATCTGACTCATTTTCTGTAACCCTGTGTACCTGTGAAGTTTTATTTAGTTCATGGTAAGTTTGCTGTTTAATTCATACTTCAGTAGGCGACATCTGGGAGAGGGGCGTGACTAGAGGGCGGGAGGGGGCGGCACCTTGAATCACGTCATTTTGCCCCCGACCCCACAAGTAAAATTACTATTTTTCACGCGGGGGGGGGGGGGGTGTTGGCAAAATGACGCGATTCTCAGTGAATCATGTCATTTTAGGAAGCAAATTGCGGGATACGGGAGAAATGCCAGCTCTCCCGGGAGTCCGGGAGATTGACCCGAACTTCGGGAGTCTCCCGGACTTTCAGGGAGAGTTGGCAAATATGGTTTAGTTACCTTATAGTATATACTTCCTGGAGTTTAAATGGTTCATTAGAACATCAACAATTTCCTGAAATGTTTTTGATGGTGGGTTTTACTGATGTTAATGAACTGTGCAACAAACTGTATGTCTAGGCACCCATTATACGTAGTAGGACTAACACATTCATTTCACCACCAACATTATTTGCTTCATAGTAAAGTTCCACTCTTTCTACATATCTAGCACATATGTGAAGGCTCACATTGTGCCAATGTATCTTGAAATTTTGATGAACTTTTAACTGCTGGAGGGGGGGAGGGACGGTACTATATTCACTGTACATTTGAGTAGTGACTGATTTAACCTGGCGTCATTGTGGTGGAAAGTTGTTACATGTACGTTGAGGTGGGTCATTATGACCTGAGTATATTTTATGCCTGCTTTTGAAGTATTAAGAATGATTTTAGATTTTTAATAGATTTGGAATAATGAACTATTGAAAGAGGTATTTTGATGAAAAAAAAAAAAAAAGTCATATAGAATAGAAAAGGAACTGTTTTTTATTTCTATGTAGTCTTCCAAAAAAATTACCAAAATTGACAACTTCTATGCTATTGCTAATATCTTAGCAAAATCTTGTGTAAAATTAAACCTCTATGTTGACTTAAGTATGAAGTCTGTGAAAAAAAAAACAATACAAAAACAAAATCAGTCTTCTACCTATTAAACATTTTCACTCAGCTTATCACTGCAATGGCTTCAATATGAAATCAGGTGTTCAGTGCATATACATTTGTAACACACTTGGCATGTATGAGTGGTCTTACAAACTTGTTTAACGGGACATAGTTGACATCATTTGCTGTGGCTCTTCTGAAGATTCTCCAGTGAAATCTCTAATTCGTTGCACATTTCTCTTAGCAAACAAAATACATTATTGCGGGTGCTCAACTGTTAATTTTGGAGAACAAGACCCATTTAACACACATTAATTTTCTGTTCTTGTGTTTATTATTATATTTGCTATTGTTTCTAATATAATTTGAGCAGGTAAACTTTCATTCTGTGAACTCTTGTGTTTGTAAATAAAAAGTGCAAAAACTCATAGCATTCAATCATTGTCTAACCTTCAGTTCTATGCATTACTGTGGGTTTCCATGTCTGCATTTAATAAATGGCACCCATTTGTAATAGGTATATCTCAAACAAGGCTATCACAAATTTATACCCCTATTGTGAAGTCATGTTTTGAAGAAATTACTTTTTGCTTCTAAAGACTAATATTATATTTTATAGACAAGTGTCAATTATCCTCCATACTTTCTGCTAACTACTCTAAATTCCTATATAAAGCTTTAAAACACTTGCTTAAATATGCAAATTTATCTGAATATTGTTTTCAAATATGGTTATTTTTCATTACATTGTCCAAAAATTTTTTTACTTTCAATCTTCACGTAACAAGTCTGTGATATGTGATCAATATATCCCTGTTAAATCTTGCACTGTTATGTTAGATGATCTATTACAGGGGAAACTGTATTTGTTGCTGTTGCTAAAGGCATTTAAACTGAGAGTTTATAGGAGGAAACCATACTGAGAACTGATTGAAGATTACTAGACTAGGGCAATGTTTATTCAACTAAAAATATAATGTGCAAACAGTACATCACACTTAACAAACAGTACACCACACCTGATCACACAAACATGCTTGCAAATAAACAATAGCTTTGTAATGAGCTTCCTGGTCAGTCTAAGGTATTGTAACCCATATATATATATATATATATATATATATATATATATATATATATATATATTTATATTTATATTGTGATGCTGACACAAAGGCAGATAACAGACACAACAACTTCCTTTTTGAATAATAACTGTGCCTTATTGTTCATGTCGCCCATAACACGTGTCCACATGCACATGCATGAGTACTTGTAGTGTTACAAGTCTGTACTTTAAAGAATGACCCCATCTGGAAATATAAAGTGTTGCCATACCATAAAAGTATAAATATTGCCCTACTGGTAATGAAATAGTAAGTCACTGTAATAAAAAAATAATAATAAAAAAATACATATAATCTAGAATCTAGAATTACATTTGGCCCACTAATTTATTATTAAAATAAATTGTCCCTGTAAGAAAATTCATAATAATATTTGCACCTCTACAACAAAAAAGATGGATTATTCAAAAAACTTCCATTGTGCATCCTGTTATATTACCATTGTCTTGCAGTGTAACAGGGATGTGTTTACCAATCTCACCTATAAGAAAGCATTGTGTTGGATCTGGCAATTTTTAATTCAAACTCAGGCAAGTTTGCAAAATTGCAGCTTCATACATTAGGCGATTTGTATAGCTAGAATCTGAAAACATCAGGACTGCGATTTGCAGCGATTTTGAAAGAAACACATCTTTGGCACTTTAACATCAAATTGCCTGTTAATAAATCGGTGGTTTTAAACTTGCCTGAGAAAATCGCTGGAAATTCAAAATCGCAAGTTGATACATTTACCCTCAGGAGTTCTAAATTGCCCCCAACTGGTATGATGTTTGTTTGGGGTATAATAAAATAAAGAGTTGCAAAGTAAATAATTTTCTCAGTTCCATATGTTTTAGTATGGGATCAGGGAATAATAAAGTAACATCACTTGCCTTTGGTTATCTCCAGACCCACATAATGCAATGGGACTGGTTGATATGCCTAACATGACCTCTCTTATATAGTGAGTAATAACACAATAAAATGGCTTAAAACCTAGTGATGGATGACCTATAATAGTATAACATTATTATTATTATTATTATTAGTAGTAGTAGTAGTAGTAGTAGTAGTAGTAGTAGTAGTAGTAGTAGTAGTAGTAGTAGTTCTCTAATGTGGGTAGAATAGGTGGAATTCGGATAAACTTAATAATGAAATGGGTTTTCAGAGAGTATTTAGATATTTGAAGGATGTGGGAGAGTTGGTTACTGAGACACAGTCCACAAGTAGATATAAGAGTGTGAAGAGAGAGTTTTTACTAGATCAGATTTAAAATGTTTTCATACCCGCAGTTAATATAATCCTTAGACTTTGCTGTAAGTAGATCATGGATTACTTGTGTGAGTGCAGTCTCAGTGAAATGTTGTGGGCATAATCCCAACTGCAGAGAGTTGAGAAGAAATTGAGAAGAGAGAACGTTAAACAGTTGTACACAAGTTGCTCAAGCAGTTTGGAGGAAAAACAGAGTAGAGAGCTAGGATGGCAATTTTTTACGTCTCACGGGAGACTCCTATTACTCAGAGTTGACACAGGCCTTCCAAAGGTACGGAGTGTAACGGACCCCCCGGTCTTCACCAAGAACCACCGCAAGACAGGATGGGTTTTGCTGCCGGAGGCCCACAGGTCGCAGCCCCTAAGTTAGCCCTCTGACATAATAGGTGAGAGGCTGTAAATCAGAGATCAGGATTGCAGACTCTAAAGCAGTAAAGCAGGGCAGGATAATTAGCTGAAGTAAATCTGCACACACTGAAGATTCCTGTCACGTTTCAGTGGAGCACCGGGTCAAATACACTGAAGAGCCACTACAGTCAGGAGAGTCGCAGGGTTTGATACACGGGAGTACAGCCGGGTTGGATACATAGGAGCACTGGCAGAAGAGTCAATATGAATAGCCCGGTCAGATACACAGAATGTCAGCTGGGTTGAATACACCAGGGCATGGACAGCAGAGTAGTCAATGGGCCTAAGTCATTAAGGAAAGTAAAGCATAAAAAAGAAGTAACTTTTTATCTGGGCAAAACCGTGTTGCATTGGAGGGGGAGGTAAATGTAAAATGTGGGGACAGATTTATAGTTGGGGTAGGGCATGTCCTAGATCAACTTTAAATTTCAGTGTACAAATAAAGCTATTAAGTATTTGTGTGCTAGATAAAAAAAACAGCCAGTATTTAACTTATATGCAAAATAATAAAATAATAAAATTTGCACCCCTTGCATTGTAACATGGTTTGTCCCAGAGAACATTTACTCTTTTTTTGCCATACTTTCCTTAATGACTCAGGCCCAATATGAATAGCCGGTTCAGATACACAGAATGTCAGCCAGGTTGGAGACACAGGGGAGCAGGCAGCAGAGTATATGAATAGCTGAGTCGAATACACAGGAGAATGATAGCAGGATAATCCAGAAGCAGAGACAGAGGTCTTGCATGGAGGGCACACCAGGAATCAACATAGGATACACAGAGGGAGAGAGCCAGACGACAAGCTGTAACTTTGTTGCTCTGATACAAGCGAGCAAGGTATAGGGGAAAGGAATTCAAATTCCCTGCCTCCGTGTCACAAGACCACAGCCGTGCGCCGCCCAGAAGAACAGAGCAGCAGCTGCAATCGAGAACAGGAGCGAGGAGAGGTAAGTTCCTTACACAATTGGAGAGAGAGTTTGGGTCAGCAAATTATTTCTTTAGGATGTTGAGATGAGCATGTGTTTAAAGGAGGATGGAAATGAATCAGTGGAGAGTGAAAGATTAAAGGCTTAAGGTGAGCTAGAATTGGGCATGAAGTGAGGCAGATGGGGCAGAGCATTTGGAAGGCAATAGGTTAGAGGGGATAGGTTTTAGGGTGAGATGGTAAGTTAAATGCACAGATATTGTCACTGGTTACTGGATAGAATGAAATGAGTTTGAATTGGGTAGTGTAAAAGAAGGTTGGTGAAGTGTGCAGAATTTGTCATGGAGAAATATTTTGTTGAGTTATGTTGATCTTTACTTTGGGTTGGTGGCAAAATCATGGTCTTTGAGTGAGGAAGTGGAGGATTTTTAGTAAAAATTTGAAGGGGATAGAGTAAAGCGTATTTAGCTATTGCTGTGTGTGCGTGGATTTGGGTGCAGCGGAGGGTTATGAGGTAAAATGAGACTGAAGGAAAGGAGTTGTGGTCAAAGAGTGAGAATACGAAATTGGGAAAAATAAATATGGAGCAGAAGCATGGGAAGACAAGCTCAAGGGAGTATCCCTCACAGTGGGTGGATAATTAAGTCCACTGTGCAAAACCAAAGGAAGAAGTAAATTAAAGAAATCTTGTGGCAGCTGATATGGTGGGATTATCAATGAGAATGTTGAAATTGCCTAATATTAGAGGAGCCAGGTCAAAGCATAAGAAATGTGAGCCATCAAATTTATCAAGTGATTGGGAAACCGGATGTTGGCAATACATGTAATGAGTACTAAGGCTTAATACATGCTCCTTTTTAAAATAGAGGAAGTGTGATAATGTCATCTGATACCACAACGCATGAGGTGGTGATGAGCTAGAGCCACTAGATTTATACTAGGGGCAAATAGGTGCATTTTTAATATCTACAAAACTCTCATTTTGTGTCACCTAATGTTTTACATGGACGGAGATTAAATATACAGTATCACAAATTCCATAGTATAGAAATGTGGGACAGAATTAGACCCCGGAACTAGGATTAGAGAGGCTTTATTGTTGTTCCACCTTCACAGACACCAGAAGGGCATCTGGTATCAGCATTTTTTTTTTGCTTTCTAAGTCATATGCCACATTACACTGAAGCTAAAACATTGCCACATGCAAGTCTGAGAACTTGGTCTCCTGCATCTTCTCTCACATTAACAAGCTGGCCTTTCATGGTCATAAGTGGTTGATTCCATATTTTACTTTTACCTCACCCATTGCCCTTACAAATGATCCCTAACTTAACAAATAAATAAGGATACATGAGACTTGTTTGGCGAAGAAAAGTCACAAAATTTATTGAAAATAAATCAATCAAAAAACGTGGTGGCCAATAAAAAGCATGCCCAATCAGCTACCAGTCATTACTGTGCCAATTTATGACAACAAAATGAAAAATAAACTCTGACACTTCTTGGCAGCAGAGCCCCTCTCTCCTCTTATGACTCAGTAGCTGGAACCTGTCCGGCATAAGCGGTGCCCATAACTTCCAAAGGGGGAGTGTAACTAACAACCACCCTTTTTAGGGTAAGTGCTGCACCGCCACCTGAATGCATCATTGTTGGCTGCTGATTGGCCTGCTTTTCCGCCATAGCTAACTTCCTAACACCGGAACCGAAGCTCGCCAACACATGATCCTTTACTGCCCAACAAGTCTTCTAAAAATGTGCTCTACAAAAATAACCAAACCATCCTCCATAAGATGTAGGCCACCTGATCAATACAAGTGAGTGCACTCAAATTTAATCATGTGGTGCACCACAACGGATCCAAAAATACCATAAAAAATGTTTTAATGGCCAGGTTTACCTTAGAGGGGGTCCTATCAATGCAAGTGGGACTATTAACTCCCTTCCATACACTTCTGTGAATGATATTGGTCCAAACCAAACGAATACCCGGAAGTAAGCCACTATTGAGGCCATGTCAGATTAATTCTGGGGTGACCCATATGAAGTAAAACCATAAAAATAACTCAAAGGCTAATCAGGTGCTTCATTTAGAGAAACAATTTGGCAAATACCTACATTCATTCTAAAACCAAGGCAAGCAATGCAAGTCATGGGTCATCCCAGTAGGGAAAAGAAACCAAACTCAGAACTCATTTTGCATCCTAATATATCTTTTGTAGCAACTAGATTTCCATCTATCAAACTCCATAATATTCCTAATAGAACAATCTCCTTCAGTCGCAACAGTAGCAGTGTCAATCCTAAAGAAATATGTCCGGTAGTCCACGCCAATAAGCTCTAGGATACCGAGACATTTTTTAAAGCCTGCCTGGAACTGATATTTAATCAAGAGAGCCACATAGAGAGGCCTCAACCAAGCACAGCCAGCCGCTGGCTTCAGATCCATTTAAATGCGCATAAAGAGTACCAGGCAAACCATACCATTCTCAACACTTTCCAATATAATCCAACGCTCTCAGGCAAGCTGATCCATCTTAGACCAGCTCTGTGTATTTTATAAACTAAACTATGTCCATTAAAAACCATAGTTTTGGACTAGAAACCCTGACATTGTAACAAATTAGAGTAGGCCACCAATTCACTGAAATGCCCTGCAAAAATCTTTAAAAAAACCAAGTTAAACAAGCAAACCTTAAAGTATACAAAGTCACCAAATACACCGCTTCGACCAGTTTAACTAAAAGATTCTTATCCCCTTTCTCTGGCACCAATGGGACCCAAGTTTTAAGGCCTTGCGAACCAGAAAGTCCTAGTGACCTCAGAACTGTCCTACAACTGGAGAAAAAAGGAGATACCAGCCAATAGTGAAACCATAGAGGCCTTGGACCTACCCGAAGATAAACCATCACTTTTCCTGTATCTTACCTCGCTGAGCACTCAAACTATAGAACTGTCCTCACTTAATCCAGGCCTCCATATATCTCTTCCGGGCAGTGGGGGCCGGAAATATCTTGGCCAATCTTTCTATGCCATCTTAATAATCTGCCAAACACAAACAGGGGATGACAAACCAACTGCATGTGCCGCAGGTGCAACTGACCATGGGGCCCCATACAAGTCACTATGCACCAGTGAAGGAAAGAGCTGAAACATTTAAAAAATTAACTAAACACAGCACATCCCATAGGCAAACATTTATCCACATAAAATCCATAAAATGGAAGGAATCAAGATGCAGAGGATGAAGACAAACGGGCAATTCCACATCCAGCTAGCCATTTGTGCACCTTCGCCAAAACCTTTAACTAGCTCCGGGGCTTTCTCAATACACTGATACACTGCCTTGCAACCTTAAAACACAGCCGGCATTTCCCGGGCTGATTTTAGATTATAGGGATAGCCAACTCAAACATCCTGTGTCCTGTTTTCGTTTTGTTTTTTCCCCATGCTCTATGTACTGCGCTGTGAACACTTTGTAACCTCTTTATAAATAAACCATAATAATAATAATAATAATAATAATATTAATAATAATAAGCCAGAAACCCACCTCAAAACCATCATACAGGAACTGTGCAACCTCCACATGTGGATACCCGCCCAACCAATTGACCAACGTATCCAACACCACAAGGGAAAAAGCTTTAAGAAAGGGTTCTACCATACTGTGCATGCTCAGCTGGTGCCTGCTGAGCTCGATTGACTCAATCCTTTCTGGGGTGCACAGCATGGGCCTTTTATTAAATGCCACTATTAAAGGCAAAAACAATTCCTACTGGAACTAAAAAGCATGCCATGTTGCCCTTGCTCAGACATGCTCCTGGAAGTCCACCATTGGACACACCATTCCAAGGCTGCATCACATCCAGTCACACTTCAACGTCTTTGCAACCAAAGGCCATCACATGCACCTCATCCTGTTTCTTGCGGAAAGATTCATCATTACACCACATCACTCTTTTGAAATGCACATACGTTCCTTCATGCGGTAAAGATTAACATGGCCTCCATCCAATTGACATAGAACCTATAGGCATCATCACTTATGCTCCCTCTCACCTTAGCCTTTACTAGTGCATTGTTATGATCCGAAACTGAAATTTAGGATTCCAAGGTCTGTCTAACTTGGCACTACTTTACCCAGAGGCGTGGAGTCAAACGGGACAGGCTGTCTTCACCAGGAACCCCCGCAATGAGGTATGGGCTTTGCAGGTAACAGCCCTCAAGGAGAGCATTAGAAGAGACCTATATGAAAAGCACAGAAGTAGAAGAAACTCTATAGCAAGAAAACCTCAGAGGAGTGACATTTGAGAAGGAGATAGCTGTGGGTGAGTGGTACTGAAAAGCAACTCAGAAATCACTGGAACAGCGGACTGAACATGATGAAGTGATATCTGTGGATGAGTAGCACTGAACAGCAACTGAGGAATCACTGGAGCACCGGACTGAACATGAGAAAGGGATATCTATGGATGAGTAGCACTGAATAGCAACTGAGAAATCACTGGAACAGCAGACTGAACACGAAGACATAATGGATGGGGATGAGAGGCACTGAACAGCAGCCAGGAAATCACTGGAACAGCTAGCTGAAGCAGCAGGAGCAAACGGAGCCATTTCTGTGCTCTGTCAGGGTTTGACACACAAATAACAGACATCTGACTGTAGGTTCAGGTGCCTTAAATATCTTCCTAATGAGAAAGTCACCAATAGTAAAGAAGATCGGGTCTGCACATGCTCAGACCTAAATCCAAGATGGCCACCATCATCGGACAGAAACAGCGCTCAGGGTAGAGTGGGACCCCTGCGTGGAACAGGTAAGTGTGACGGGACCCGACGGCTGGCCCGGCGTGTGATACTTGACCTTCCTAACAATAGTGAAAATATCAGCAATCCTCCCAGAGTGGATCCTGACATAAACGGGCAGGTTGGTAATAAAATCCATGGAAAGATGACTCTAAGGACCATCCAGAATGGGAAGAGGATGTAATAACCCATAAGGAGCCTGTCGAGGAACTTTATTCTGAGCACAGGTGGGACATGCTGCCACAAAGTCTTGTATATCCGACAGTATAGACGGCCATCAGTAGTTGTGTGACACAAATTCCTTGGTCTTCCAGATACCTGCATGACCAGCAAATCGGGAAGCATGGGCCCTTTTAAGAAGCTTAGAGCGTAGGTGGGGAGGGACCAAGGTCTTCCCCCGGGGAACAAGGTGAGTAGGGGTGATAGCCACGATACATTTCGTATCCAGAACAAGTCTAGGAGAATCTTCCACAGCATCGGTAGAGTCGAAAGAACGGGACAGAGCGTCAGCTTTTTTGTTCTTGAAACCTGGCCTGAACGTGATGATCATGTTGAAACAAGAAAAAAACAATGACCACCTGGCCTGACGGGGGTTGAGACAAGATGCTGTTTGAAGTTAAAGGAGATTTTTGTGATATGTGTATATGGTTATGGGAAACATAGCTCCACTCCTCCAGAGCTAACTTAATGGCAAGTAGCTCCTTGTCCCCAATGCCATAATTCTTCTCAGAGGCAGAAAATTTTTTCGGGAAAAGAAGCCAAACGGAGAGAGTTTCCCAGAGGAGTTCTTTTGAGATAATATGGCTCCTACACCAACCGAAGATGCATCGACTTCCAGAAAGAAAGGAAATGTAGGATCAGCCTGAGAAAGAATGGGGGAAGAATTAAAGGCTCTTTTCAGTGAAGAAAAAGCCTTGGCCGCTTCTGGAGGCCAGGACTTAGAATTGGCGGATTTCCTAGTTAGAGGGGGTGATGGGTGCTATTAAAGATGAGAAGCCCTTGATAAATTGTCTGTAGTAATTGGTGAAGCCTATGAACCTTTGTACCGCCTTAAGTCCAACTGGCTGAGGCCATTCCAACACTGCCTTCAGTTTCTCTGGATCCATATGCAGTCCAGAGCCAGACACCACATAGCCTAAGAAGGGAGGGGAATCTTTTTCAAAGAGACATTTCTCTAGCTTACAATATAATTGGTGCTGACGTAAGCGGCCAAGTACCAAGGAGACATGTTTACGATGAGATGATATATCGGAAGAAATTATAAGAATATCGTCCCGGTATTTACTACAAAGTGGTACAGAAAATCCTGAAAAATTGTATTGATAAAGTTTTGAAAAACGGCAGGGGCATTACTCAAGCCAAAAGGCATGACGAGGTATTCAAAGTGTCCATCATGGGTATTGAATGCCGTTTTCCACTCGTCTCCTTGTTTAATACAAATGAGGTTATAAGTGCCTCTGAGGTGCAATTTGTAGAACACTGAAGAACCCTTCATCCTGTCAAATAACTCGGAGATCAATGGTAGGGGAAATTTATTTTACACTGTTATGGCTTTGAGACCCCGGTAATTGATACAAGGACAAAGACCACCATCCTTTTTCTTTACGAAGAAGAACCCAGCCCCTGCTGGGGAGGTGGATTTCCTAATAAAACCTCGTTTCAGATTTTCTTCAATATATGTAGACATGGAGATAGATTCTAGCATGGATAATGGATAGACCCGGCCCCTGGGTGGCACTTTATCCTGTAGGAGTTCAATACTACAATCCCAGGGTCGGTGGGGAGGTAATTTAGAAGCCTCTTTCTCACTGAACACGTCAGAGAAGGAATGATATTGGGGAGGAATGCCCGGAGAGATAGGGGAGGAAGAAGCGCCCTTGGGGGGAGACCTCTTTACCTTCGGGAGACAACGAAAATGGCAGACCGGGCCCCAAGCAGGAAATTCCGCTTTATGCCAATTCAGAGTGGGAGAATGAAGTTTGAGCCAGGGAAGACCCAACACTAAAGGATTGATGGCTTCAGGAATGTCAAGGAAGGAAATGACTTCAGTGTGCAATGCTCCAATCTGCAGAGAAAGGTTCACAGTGCGTTACCTAATAGATCCCCCTACAATACGCCTGCCATCTATAGCAGTGAGGACCATGGGAGGATCCAGAGAAAGGGTAGGTACCCCTAATCTTCTGACAATGGCGGCACTTAAGAAATTCCCTGCAGCCCCGGAATTAATAGGAGCTGGAAGAAAAAGTGGAAAATCTTTGAAAAGTAGAAGGGCCTGAACAGAAAAACAGGAATCGACAGGAGCTGTAGAGGAAATACCT